>NW_022738763.1:303301-311273 GCF_011630105.1 Anneissia japonica
CTTTTTTCATACAATACACAAAACACCAGACACTATATCAATTTTGTGTCTGGATATAGGAAAGTTTATGAAAATGATGGTGTCATGACATTTCAGCTCACTAATTCATATTTTCTAATTTTATGAAGGTTAAATCAATGGCAAGGGAATATGGAATTTCAGATGAGCATATTGATGTTGCAATCACATACTTAAGTGATGTTGGTGAAATCATGTATCACCCAATGGAAGAAGCATTAAAGGACTTAGTGGTGATTCAACCGATGGAGATAGTTAAGTATTTCAGGACTGTGTTCACCATCCAAGATGAACAACAATGGGTAAGATTATGTTATATATAATCTTTAGTGTTATTTTTAAAAGAAAAAAAGACATCCAGCATGGGGAGTATGTATTATACTATCGTAACAAAGTAAAACTGAGGTTTTAACAAGATTGCAACAAGCCACTGGAGGGATGTTGAAATAACTAAAAAAAAAAAGGTTTGGCTACAAAAGAATCGTTAAGAAAATTTGTAATCATGTAATCTAACAGTAGTTACAGAAATATACAGTGGCGGATCAAAAATTTAGGAGGCCTCCCATGAATCCACTTGTCATTGCTAATGATAGCTTCATTCAATTTAATTTTACCTCTAGGAAAGTACACAGATACAGTACTTCTGGTACATCTAAGCCTGGCTGTCGCTTCTTTGTGTTCTTATGCCCTTTAAGATGGTTAAATTTTCTATTTGCAAATTCATGCAGTAAAAAGTGGACAATTAAATACCAGCATTGATTGTTAAAAAATCAGAGAGATGCTCGTTATACTTTCACGTTGTTTCCTATCACTGAGGAAGTCACAAAGCCATGGAACGATCGATCCATGGACTCCAATTATTGCAAGTGGAGTCTGTGAATCGATAGTTCCCTGGCTTTGTGACTTCCTCAGTGACAGGAAACAAGTATAACGAGCATCTCTCTGATTATTTAACAATCAATGTTGGTATTCCCCAAGTAACTAAGTTTGGCTGTGAAGGATTTAAAATAATGATAAATGATGATGATTGTTAAAATGATGATGCTGCTAAAGCTTCTAACTGCTCTGTTCTTAAGTATGTTGACGACCTCACACTTTATGAAAATAAAATAGTTAATTAGAGCAGTTTTTTACAAGAAGACCTTAATGCATTTAATGATTGGTGTATTGGTAACTCACTTAGTCTTAACCCAAATAAATGCCAAGGGCTTCAGGTTTGTTTTAGCAAAAACCCCCTCTAACCAGTCACTATTTATGGGTGACTCTCAGTAACAGTAACAATATTTCTCGCTTACCTACACGCACCAAACAATTTTTCCTTTAGCCCTAACCGCAGTTAGAGAACAGTTTATTGTAAACCCTCCTCTCAGACCGAATTCATGATTCTCTTTTTTATGTTGAGTCTTGTTTTAGATTTTAATTGACTGTATTTTATTGTTGATCTGTATTTGTTTCTTACTATTGGATTTTAATTAATTGCGTTTTATTGTTGATTTGTTATTGTAACTTGCAATTTGGCCATTGACCACGATTATGTTACAAATTTATTTATAAAGTGATATATAAATATTCATTTCGTTAAGTAATGCTTTAATATATAAATATTCATTTCGTTAAGTAATGCTTTTTAATTTTTTCCTACAGAAACCAAAATTTATCGATGACTGGAAAAGGTTGAAAAAAGGTGTTCTGACGAAGCCCCTTCTTAAGCATCTTTGGAAGGAGTTTCCAATACTTAACGACGACGACACAATGTTTAATTTTTTTGTCAACTTGATGAACAAATTTGGCCTCATATGCCAAAAAAAGAAACAAGTATGTTTGATCAAATAGATATACTTGATAGTGTAATAAATTTTCATTAGCATTTTAGATCTTTTTAAAAAGGATTGTGTCAAAATTTGAGCTTTAACCATTGACCAAGGTCAATAGATGAATGATAAGAAAAGTGATTCTAAATATTAAAGAATGACTATTGTAATAATAATAATTAAAATGTTTTTATATAGTGCCTAAAAGATGACCGATTCCTCTATTCGCTTTTGTCTAAAACTGTGGTAGAAAATTATCCCCTGCCTGACAGCAACCGGCATTTCAGAGTTTAGGTTTTGGGGCAAGGAATTACAAGGTTGGGCTTAACTGCATTCACTTAACTAAAATACCTGTATAACCCTTTTTTTGCACGTCCATAACAACAGTCACGAAAAAATACTGTGAAGGCGCGTGAAAATCGTAAGATTCAGAATGTACTTTTGTCTTAAAAAGCGATGTTAGGCAATACCCATAGCTAATATAAAACTGATATTCCCTCAATAAAGATTTCATTAAAACATTCTTACTTCTTTGTGCAGTATTTTCCATCATTCAGTCACATTTTATAATGTAAATGCAGTAAATGAATGTCATTTCTATTCTGAAAATAAGCTGTCATGGCTAGGCCAGTAGGGTACATTACATCACACTTTACATCACACTTCACACAGCCTGAGTAGAGTGGTACCAGTGGTGGTCTGTTTTCCTAGCTGAGCCATGTCTACCTGGATGGAATAAAAATCGTAGCATTTTATTTCTTCTACAATACAGATATTTCCCATTAGTTGATAACTAAAAAAACATAATGTTAGGTTTCAGAATCATGATAAAATGACTGGAAATTGTAAAATCGCAAAAGTAAAAGGTTGAGAAATATTAAAAATTGTGAAAATATAGGGCCACGATAAAAAGGGGCTATACAGTATTGTAAAAAAAAACTATCCCTGGCCGGACACCAAGATGGTATTTCTGGGTCTAGGTATCGGGGCAGGGAATTAATAACAATAATATGTCAGTCTTATATACCACTTCATGCTTTCCTTCAGTTACAAGTTTCACACTACAATATGGTTTTTTTTATATTTTTTATTTCGTTTACATCCAACAGCAAGTACACTTGCCACTTACATGATGAGAATGATGCTTTATAAACTAAGTCTCTTTATGAGTCTTAGTGAGTGGAGTTGATTTTTCGTGAGAAAAGGGATTAAACCCAGGACCCTGGGATCAGAAGGCAAGCATCTTAACCACTGAGCTATTCAACTCCCAAAGAAGTTATCTCTCTCTGGACAATAACCCAGTATTTCTCAGTCAATTGAAGGTTTTAGGGCCGGAATTAAAAGCAGTGGCGGAACCAGCGAAGGAACTGGGGCTTAAGCTCCCCCACCTGACAAGGTCAAGTCTCCCCATTGACAGAGCTCGTCAGGCAGTCAGACAAAAAAAAATGTAAAAATAGGCCCATGCCAAGCCAACACATGTTCATTACGGTCTGCGAGTATCATTTCTGGCCATCCAGAGGTTCCTATTCTTAAAAAAATCTCCAAGCTAGGGCCTACGAGCTCAAGGGGTGGGGAGCTTAGGAATGGGGCCCAAGAAAATATATCCTAGAGCCACCACTGATTACAAGACAGGACAAGAAAAATCACTAATCATTCAAGTTTATGATGTAAATTTAACACTTATACTTATTTTTATTAGTGAAATTCAGTGTATGTTGATTTCATCTAGTAAATGGCAAAAAATTGTACAAAGTACATGATGTTATGTACAGTTAATATGATGTATTCAGAAATCTACATTCTTTGTATTAAGAAAATAGACCACATTGTCTAGTTCCTTACACATCTACCCATTCTAACACTTCTGTTTTTTCCCTCACTTTTGTTGCTTCAACAGAATACTGCTTCAGATGATATTGCTTACTATGCTGTTTCACATTTACAACCAAAGCAATATTCAGAAGATCCAAAAGATGACCAAGGGGATGACAAAGTATCCATCTTCCATGACTTCTGTGGTTTTCTTCCCGACTATTTATTCCATCTGGTCATCACAAAATTCATTGAAGAGTTTCAGGTGGAAGAGGGATATGAACCTAAACTGGCATATGAGTATGTAAAGATTAGCATTGACGATCATCATTATGTGAGGATAGCAGTTGCAACTATCAACTACTGTCGGATGTTTAAGGTACAATTCCCTGGATAAACTGACTAATTGCCATTGTTCCTTAAAAAAAACCCATATGAAAAAATAGAACCGACCGACTGTCCCAGCATGCGATTGCGCCTACGCCCAAGGTTTGTCCTCATTCCTTTGTCGGGGCTCAATGAACCACGACCACACCCAGGCAGCGATTGTTAAAAGTGAATAGAAACGAAGCTAAGAAGACAGTATTCAGCAGATTAGTTTGCAGTTTGAATTAAAAAGTTCACTTGAGTTTAAATTTCATTTAAAAAAGTCATATTTTTAAAAATTTATTTCTATTAGGCTCTCCACTCACATGAAATCTGAAAGAATAAGATATGTTTTCCTTAATTCGGCCTATATAAATTTACATACTATTTATTAATGATTAAGAATTATAATAAACTAAGTCATTTTAGGGTTAATGAGGGTTAACTATTCGAAAAATGAATCCAAAATCTGAGTATTTTTCAGTTTTACGCTGACTTAGCTTTATAGTCGAACCAGTCAATCTTTAGGCAAAATTATAATGAACACAGAAGTAATTTTAACATAAATATTTTACGGAATCCGTTCCTGAAATATACAAATAATAACATACCAAAAGCCCGAAAAAATCTAATCTAGAAGCGTATAAATGCATGTCGTTGCCAAGTTGTTGCTAACGAAAAAATGTGAATTATAGGCTAATACGCCCGTGCGCGATCCAAAAGCGGGGAACACATAGGTTTATCGCGTCAAAGGGATCTGTTGCCGAGTGATCTCCTTCTCAATAATACCTCCATGGTATAAGCGTAGTAGTTGATGCACATGCACATACACCACCGCCACTGGTGTAGTACTTTCGCAGTTTAAGGAAACTTCCAGTACAGTGTTTGCTTGTCTTATTGTATTTGAATGTTTTCATATCTTTAATATGGTTTTTTGTCAATGTAACATTCGACATCTCTATGTATTTTCTACTACTGAAATAATAATATAAAGGCCTATTTATACTTGCAACGATAACAATAAAAAGCAATATATAATATAAAGGAAATGTTTTAACTAGGAAGATTCAATAACAATTTATGATTTATTGTGTTATCCATGATAATGACGTCATTTGAATTGTTTTGTCAAACTACTGCATTTTGTTATCGAATTGTTTTAGTGTTAAAACCTCTCTTAACGTTGCAAGTATAGACAGACATTAAAGGAAGCAAATTATACTTTAAGTAGTAATTCAAGTTTTTTGTAACTTTTTGCAGACAACAATTGTGAGAAGACAAAAACCCAATGACCCTTGTGTTGTGGAACCAAGTCCTGTAACATGTAAAAAGGTAGGAGAACATAATGGTCAATAGTCTTTTTTCACCAAGCAGGGGCAGTGCCAGTAATTCCCCAAAGAGGGGTCCAAGTTTCCCAACAAGGGTGTCCAGGCTCCTCGATGAGGGGTCCACACACATCTTCTCTCCCCCCTTCCCCTGGGAAGCCTAGCACTCCCCCGGTCGGGGAATTCTGTTAATACTGACGGGGGCTCCAAGCAGTAGGTCCAAAGGTATCCGATGGGAGTGGGGGTCCTTCCCCCTCTTGGGAACCCCCTCCCCCCAGCACTGCAATATATACAATTTATTTTTCATTTAAATAAAAACATCTTATCATGATTAACATTATTATATAACACTATAGTTACTAATACTAACACTAAAAGCACACATTTTTAGGCCAGAATAGATATTGGTTTTATAATGGCCTCGGAAAAAAATGGCCCTGGTAAAAATGGCCCCAGTAAAAATGGTCCCAATTGACAAGTAGGTAAAAATGGCCCCAATGAAAAAATTTAGTAATATAAATTTTTTTTTTTTTAAATCTTCAAATATTTAAATACCAGCTGTAAAAAGCAAGAATTGAATCAATAACAAATACAGCTACACAACAGATGAAAATAATGTACTGAGAGATTTTTGGAAAACAATGGCCATTGAATAACATTTTCTGATAGTAGAAATAAGTTTTAAAAACGTTATTCCACTACAAAGTAGAGGAATGACATACAGTACTTCAACTACCAAAATATGCAACTCATAGATAACCACAAAATTCACTTTTGTGAAGTTTCAAATGAGTTACTTCAAAGAAGTATTTGTTAATCAAATATTGTTTTTAAAGTAAACTGAATAATTGGGAATAGGCCTACATTTATTTAAGCAACTTATTTAATTGCATACTTGGTTTTTACTCCCCGCCAAATAAATATAATTGCTTAAAACTATACTAAATAATGTAAACTGAGATACTATATATACATATGTAAATATGGCAATTATGCTAAGAATTAAAATGGCGTGTAATTGTGAGGGTAGGGTAATTATGGTAGGATTAAATGGTATTTCTGAATCCCACAAACCTCCCAAAACACACTGTAGAAAACCAAACAATTCAATTTTGATTGACTCACTTGGTATATCAATAGGAAAATTAAATATGCATAAGAACCTATTTTTTGGTTAAAATGTTAATTTTTTTTGTGAAAAAATACTTGCAAATACACCACAAACCTTCAAACACACTGCGAACCCCATCCAAACCCTTTAATTATGATTGCAGAACTCTCTATTTCTAAAAAAAAAATAATTTGATGTTCATATAAACTCATTGTTTGTGGGGTTTACCAATACCCGGATTGAATTTCTGGAAAATTGTGATTCCGCTTCCGTGAAATTGGCCACAAATAAATTATTTTAGTATTAATAAATGCATGATTTATGTTGATTTATTGATTATATGTTGCTATTTTTTAACATTTAAATGGGAAAAAATAAAAAGTGTTATTCATGGCTTTTTTTTATCTTTGAAGATTTTATCATTGAATATGTAATTCCTGCAAAAAGTAAAATGTAAATGACAATTTATTTGATGTTAGATTCCTTTTTAAAAACTAAATTATTTCAGTTTAAAAAAATGCATATAATGATTTTTTTTTAAATCAGTTTTAATACAGAATTTTATTATTGGGGCCATTTTTACCTACCTGTCATTTGGGGCCATTTTTACAGGGGCCATTTTTACCAGGGCCATTTTTTCCGGGGCCGTGAAGATTTTAAAGCATATACAGCCTTCGACTAACTTTTAGAATTCAACTCCACTTTAAAGTGGATAAATCAAGAAAAGTCAGACATGTCTTGTGTCCACCATGTTTGAGTCTTGTGGGGAAACAGCTTTCTAGCTAGTTAGTAATGGACACAAAATAGTCAAGTCTATTTATTTATATATTTATTTTAGCACAGTAAAAATAAAATATGAGAAGGATTGCAGGGCTTGTTTCCGTAAAGTTCTCCTGGATAAGTACTAGTCATCATCATCATCAAATCATTATATCAATAACATTAATGAATCATATCAATAACAATCAATCAATTAATCAATCAATCAATCAATGAACTATTTAATGAATGAATGAATTAATTAATTAATCAATCATCAATCATAATGGCTCTTAGTAATTTTTCATTTTGGTCTGTGTAGGTATTGGATTCCCTTAATAAAGTCCTTATAGGTTTGTGTTCACCTGGAAAAGGGATTAAGTACAAGATGTGTATACCTTGTAGGCCCAGTGACAAACAGCATTGCATGCACATTGTTGAAACTTTCAACAAAAATACTGTGTCATGTGACGATTTTGTAATACCCATCGAACGCTATTGCAGATTGTTTGGAGGTAATTTTTAACAGTTTATTTGCTTGTTTGTTTATTATATTAGCATGTATTGATTTTATTTCATGTTTTGGTATTGCTATTAAATGTTCTATAGAAAAAAAGATGATATGAGATAGAAAAAAAGATGATATGAGATAGAAAAAAAGATGATATGAGATAAAAGATAATCATTTTTGAGTTCATACCTTTATTCTAGATGCCAGTGAAGGTGTTACAGATATGCAAAGTAAGTATCATATTGACAATCTACAGTAT
>NW_022738763.1:311301-324590 GCF_011630105.1 Anneissia japonica
ATATGTATATGTATATATATATATATATTTATATATATACATATATATATATATACATATTAAGTATATATGTTATATATATATGTTATATATATGTTTGCAATTCAAAGCCGGGACCTTAAAATAAATAAATAATAAGATTTATATAGTGCACAAATTTACTGCAGTAGTGCTTAAGGCGCTACATGAGGAATGAACCAAAATTTACTGTGGACCTAAATTTTCCAGAAAAGAAACACTACAAATATCACCTCACCGTTTACAGGCAGTTTTTCTTCGGCTGCCTATGCAAAGAGAATACCAGGTGGGGCACCTATTTTCACTCGTAGATTCCTGTTCTTTAATGTTCAAATATAAATGAATTTTAATGGAACAGGTATCAAGTATCCGTAAATTTTCTATTTTTGTCATAATGGTAACCTAACCTTGGCTAATACATATCAGATAATTATAAACAGTTGGCATTAAAGAAAGCAGGGTGATTATTAAAGATATACAATGATGTTGACACAGGGATGTGGTAAGTGGTGGGAACACGATAATGAACCTAAAGTGTGATAATGTAATTTAGAATATATATGCTGCTGATTCCTCTTGGATTTTCTGCTGTCTATGCCTAATGGTGGGTAAAGGTAGTAGAATAACCCATAACACCATTGAAATTTTCATTGGGCTAGCGACATGTATACCTCAACATGCGTCTTGCAGTAAGGACATAATTTCTCAACGTCATAATAACCTACGTACCCAACACCTAATACAAAATTACACATCCTGGGTTTGACATTCATCTTTCCTAATGACTTGTAGTACAGCTTAGTATAAAACATACTCCAAATAAGTAAGACTTGTCATTTAATTTTTCAGGTTTGAGCCGTGCTGCTTCATCTAAGCAGGTTGCAATTCAAGGTACAATCTCATATTTATTTTATTATCAACCCTTTATCATTGCTTCCTAATGAATCTGAGAGGAAAAACCTAATTAATACAGTAGACATACTTTTTTGTTTGTAATCAGTGTAATGAAGGTATAGTCTTAGTATTATACCTGTTTATTAAACTGTTGGAAGACGTGAGTATGATATGAATTGAAAGTGTAATACAGCTGTTGTAGTCCTATGGTAGTAAATAAGGTCTAACAAATGTTCCCATGTTCAAACTGTTGAAATGCCATGTTTCAGGCTTGTTGATAGGTATGCCTATGCCTACTAAATACATTTTCCATTAAACTATCGCATCCTCCTACTGATATGTCGGTCCTTAGTGCATAAAAGCAAATGTGCACAAACATTTACTTTGCTTACATTTTTATATGGAAGGGGATTGTCAACCTAACAAAGGCCTGTTCATGTGGCAGCATTGTCTTGGAGGGCCTCTCTTAAGATAGAGAGATTATTTTTCTAGCAATATTTGATAATAACATTCATACAAAATTCCACATCTACCAAATGCAAATATAATATGATATTGATATTGATATGCTGTTTCTTTTTCAAAGAAATGACAGTTAAGCAATTCAATGTTCTTAAAATGGATGTCTCCGAGTGGTATGACAGCAACCAATGTCTTCCTATGTTGAAAGTGTTGTTCAGAGATCATGTGGAAATTGGGAGACTATCAGGATTAACTAACACAATGGAATTACTGAATGAATTGGTTACACGTAATCACTTGCATTTAAAAAATATTGGTATTTTGTGTGATACCATCAGCATAACTGAACATAATGGTCTTCAACAAAAGATTGCAAAAAGACTACCATCATTCCCAGATGTTAAGGATAGAATCATTACAAAACAGTTCACAAATCACAGACGAAAACTAATGAAATGTGGGATGAAACTGACCTCAGCCGATGTTAGAGGAATTGATGGATTGTATAATATTCCTCTTAAAAAATACACTGACAGTTGGAGTATGATCACTGATTTTGAAAACAGAATGGAAATCATTGACGGAGATATGGAGGAATTCATTGATTCATTGGAAATCCTTAAAATCCCTCTTGCATTGAATGCACTGAAAGATGGTAATTTTATTTTTTTATAGAAAACTGATTGTTGTCAGATGGACCATTTCGTTCGAAAATTTTCTCTCAAAATATGCCGTTATTTGTAGGCCTAGGGCTATTGAAATGTAATAAATGCTTTTATTTCTTCTAATATTTGCTTTTATTCTTTCCTATGCATTTTCTTTTCATTCTGTTTCATCTTTTCTTTTTCATTCTTACATCTTATCTTTCCTTTTCTTTTCATCTTGTCTTTCATTTCCTTTCTTTTCATCTTTTCCATTTATTATATGTTTTCTTATCCTTTTTATGCCTACATTATAGAGTAAAACTCTCAAATTTAATCGGTAATTTGTAAATTTCTTTCTCTTCTATCCATAATAATTATGTAGATAATAAAATAATAATTACGAATTAAGAGACGCTTACTGTATAATTTCAAAAACAAAATTTAATAACAAGAAAAATTGACGTTTCAGGTCCGTTGTGGAGCCATTCTCAAGATCAAGTGAATTTTTAAAAAAACTATAAAACAGACATCAAGCAGTGACAGGAAGTATGTAATTAATTAACATATCAATAAGGGGCTACTGTGTGAAGCCATTGTGGAGCTAAGCAATAATTAGCCCCTCCTATAGTAGATTAATTGATATGTACTTCCTGTCACTGCTTCATGATATTTCTGTTTTATAGTTTTTAAAATTCACTTGATTTTGAGAATGGTTCCATGATGGATGAAATGTGGATCTTTCTTGTCATTAAATTTTGTTTTGAAAAAAAAAAAATTATATTAATATAAAAATGATAACATCTAAAATTTATAGAATGCTCTTTACTTGTGTCTTACAGCACTATAATTTTATTGAAACAACTAAATTTTAAGGAGAAACTTTAATCAGTGTATATCTGCACCTTGACATGGAATGAGATTACGTGAACAGGATTATACAAAATCGAAGCAACATCTTGGATGCGAGGTGAATGGGCCGAGCGGTTAGCAGGGGCGCCGCAACATACAGCCATGAAATCTGCACTGCTTTGAACGGCTCGCTCGCCTAATGGTTCTAGTGGTAGAGCAAATCTTCTCGGATACGGACTGTAAACCATAGACCCAGTGTATACAAGAACCCAGTACCATTCCAGACAAGTAAGGGGATACTCCAGTGTACTGGTAGAGACAGCCCCTGTGGTGGACGGCGAGTTGCTGGTACTGGGTAGCACAGACACAAAAGGATACTTAGGGGGAAGGAAGAAGTGGAATTATTTTCAGTCTTCTATCTCTATCTGTACCAAAAAGTACAATAATATTCTATAGAGGTAATGGGTGCTGAATTGTTATGCGCATTTAATTCTCTTGCACATGATTATTTTTTAGTAGTGATAAACAGCATCCTATATGTTAGGAAAGCATTTTTACCTCAACTGATTTTTAATATAAAAATTGTGTCTATAAAATTATGTATGATCAAAATTAAGACCTTTATAATAATATGTTGAATATAAATGTTGCACTCAAAAAAATGTTTTGAATTTCTGTTAAACAGAGCTTCTGCAGTTAATCAACATCACTTTTACTTCTTATATGAATACAATTTTAACAGTGTGTCAAATGGTCACAAGATAAATTTGAGGGTGTTGCTTAGAAGGGTTTTTACATCACAGGTACATTTATAAATTTTCTCGTATTTTGTTCTTGCAGGTGCTTTGACTGATTAAGCTGCCATCAGTACCAATGTATTGTATCAAAATGGAAGAGAATACCATGTGAAAATGTGTGGTGCAGCGTGTAAGGCATTGGACTTTCAATTGGAAGGTTGGGGTTCGAGACCAATGCTCGTCACATTGCTTCTATCCTTGGGCAAGACACTTTATCTGCATTTTTATCTCTTCACCCAAGAGTATAAATGGGTACCTGGTAGGAGGTGAATGATTCGGAATGAAATTAGCAGTCCGGATTATACGCTGTATCAGTAATGTGTCGAGAGTTAAGGAAATGCAATAATGTATCAGGAGACAAAAGTAAAATAGTCGCAAATATACTTTAATATAAAAACAATGTTGAAGAGTACACTGATTAGGACTGATGTAATTGTCTCTAAAATCAATACCCGAACGGATTGCCTAACTAAACACAGGTACATATATACATAGGGACAGGAAACAGGGATTGATGACTCATTTAATTAGTAATGCCGGGTCATTATAATTTTGGAACACATGCTTTACTGTAGTGGTGGCATCTTCCTGGAGGAGTAGTAGGAAAATACCACCTCAGGAATGTACATACAGTTAGTCACAGATTGCAGCACTACTACAGGTATGCTCTGGGGAACTAGAGGGGTGAACGCCTTAGGTGCCATGCAACTATAGGGTACTATGTTACAATATTCCTGGGTGAAAAGATTCATATGTAAAATAAAGTGTCTTGCTGAGGACACAAGCATGCAGTCTGACTTTCGCTTGAAATTCCAAAACTTTACCGCTGCGCCAACATGCCTCCTGTTGTGGTGCCTCCTGATATTTGTACTTTTCAAATCTTGAGATCCAAAATATGCCACATCAATGCTCATGTTTTGAGAGGGATCTCAACCTGGTAACCGAATGTTCATGTTCCCACTCGGATGCAAGTCAATAAAGAGGGCTTGGAAGTTAAGGAAGATGAGCAGCAAACGGTGACTCGTTTATAGACTTGATGAATGACAAAGGTAGGAGTGGTGATAATGTGGAATTGTTTCGGAATCGTAGTGACTTTGTCTTAGATGATGAGCATGTGGTGAGTCTAGGAGCTGTCAAAATCAAGAACAGGCATATGTATTGAAGGTAAGGTGCAATGCTAAAGGTTAAGCATAATAATTATTTTAATTTTTTTTTATAAATTATATATTAAATATACTCTATATTTATATATATATTTTTATATTTATATATATATATTTTACTATTTTTATATTTTTATTTTTATTTTTTTATATATTTATTTATATTTTAATTTTTATATATATAAATATATATATAAATATATACTTGGTATGTTGCGCTATTTTAATGCCAGTAAAACAATGTCAGACCAGGCAGCTCAATGTAATTTTATTGCCAAATAAATTGCGAATTGAAATACAGCTATACTTTTAATGACGATCCGTCCACCGACAATTAGCAGATGGCGTCGCATCATCGGCGCTCACAGGGAGTGAAGTTGGATTCGTAGTGCTGTGAGCTTAAGATAGTAATTTGTGTATTTATATTTATTATTGTTATGGGCATCCATGACCTTTTCCCAGTGAACGCATTTACCAATATAGTATCCTGTATGTTGTTTTATAAACAGATTGAAATATCACATAGGATAAAAGTTGATGAACATGGTAAAGAAGAACCTCTTGAACCAAGCATCTGCATGGAGGTAAGTTTACGTAACCGAATTTTGTTCATTTTGTGAAGTGGTGTTGCACAGCGATTGCGTTTCTGATTCAATCCCACGTTGTGCATTTCGCCTGTGTCCTTAGGCAAGGTACGTTACCTACAAGTAAGTGGGTACCCAGTAGGGTCAGGCACAAAATGCGCTGATTACAGAATCAACATTATGGAATTCTCCCCAGGAAGCTGAGTATGTGTTTCATATGTGCTTGATCCAGTGACAGGGGGTAATAATGAAGTGCTTAGAAGCCTTGTTGGCATTAAGCATTATATAGTTTTAACATATTTTTAAAAAATAGAAATTAAAGAGAATTGATACAATTGAACGACGTTATTTTCATGACATTCGAATTTCAGTGAACCACTTGATTTGAGACATAGATTCTCAAATTTTACCAAATGCCCAAAACATTTTAGGTTTTGCAAATAGTTAGTTTTAAGTGAAGGGGTTTTACTAAATGTTAAGGAGTAAAGTTTTTCTGTGGATTGCAATGGAAAGTGTGCATGGGTGCATAAAAATTAACCAAATGGGGTAGGAGAGTTGCTTATAATCCATGATATGGTGCAAGGGAACAGCTATTGACTGGGGACCATTTAGGGGTCTTGGTTGCATTTCTAGAACATCTACAAAATTGAAAATATATATTTTACTTATATATTATTATATTTATTATAATATATACTTATTATATTTTACATATGCAACCGTCAAAATTGTTAGGATAATTTTATACCTGATTCATTTTAATCAGGTATTAAGTTATCTTCAACAGCAATTGAACACTCTGTATGTTACTACAGAAGGTGTCGGCTACGAGTTACGCATCCTTTGCAAATAGTGTGAACCTACGCTGCGACCACTGCATAGACTTAAGGAATGTTTGAAGGAAGCTAATGTGCCATGTGGAAAAACAAAGTTAGTTGCAACAGCTTGTATCAAATGACTCTTTTCAGCAGGTTGGTTTACGAATATGATTTGTTTATGAAAAGGGTGTTTGTATTTTATTATGGAGGCACAATACTATTTAGGGTCACTAAGATAATGATTTCTTTTCTGTTGAGTATAGAAAATGTCCGCTAGGTAGGCAATTTGAAATTTTAAATAAATAACAACAATATCTAAATAACAAAGTAATTCATTTCATTTATTTTAATAACCATGATGACACTACTAGTATATGTATCAGCTACATATATTGGGTACAAAAGGCACTTTATCTCTGCAATATTATGGAATAATAATATAATTTAATTTGGTGTTGAGTATGTGTTCCATATGTGTTTGATCCAATGACCAAGGTAGTAATGTGAAACGCTTAGAGGCTTTGTGCATGAAGCGCTATATAAGAATGACATATTATTATTATTATTATTAACTCATTCCTCTAGCCATCTTCCACTGGCAGCAACAACAGAATATTTTATCATAAGTACACCCTGAACACCACCAGGATCCTTCTTCGCACTTTGCACCCGCCTGAATCATTCTGGCTTCACCTTTGATACACTCAATTCAATTCTATTTATTATTCTATCAACAAAGACAACTCAGAGATTATGATTTAATATGGCAGAATGCTTGAGGAGTTATAATATATAAAAATTCTTTTTATTGTTGCTTCACACCCGCCAGAAACATTCCAGCTCCACGTCTTATGTATTCAATTTTATTTGACGCATAGATCATAATTCAATACTTAACCATATACTAGATGAGGAGTTGCGTAATATCTCATATACATCATATATTTACTTAAAGTAAATATATGATGTATATTATATATTTAAGTGAATATAACATTAAATTGTAATTTTAAAAGCCCAATATTTTTAATATATGGTTTTGTTTTACAGGTTTTGATGATAACTCTGCTCAAGAAACCCTGAATTTTCTGGCACTTCAGACATTGATTGTGGGTCGTGGAACCAAAGAACTACGGAGGTACTTTCTAGACAAAACTCACCTTACAGAACCAGAAGTTAAACCATTTTTGACAAGGGAGAGGTGTGTATTACTAAAGGATGTTGATTTTGGAGATGAGGCAACAACAGTTTTGTCATCAACCAGCAATATTGTTGCATTCCACATGGAAATCATGATGAAGTTAATTCGCTACTGTTGTCACAATACCAACACAGAAGACGTCTGGCAGAACCCTCCGGTTGATGACAATTCTGAGCTGGCAAATCTTGTCCGCATTTATCAATATAAAAAAACTGTTCTAGACTGCAGTTACAGCAACAGTGTCACAAAAAAGGAGTTTGATAAGCAATGGAAGGAACTCACAGCAATTTTTACAGGTGTTGGAGTTCCTGTTGAAGACATTGAGAATTACCGGGACCCATGGCATTACAAGGATGGAGCCTTGGAAGGTAAGTAACTAGTCTTATTAATAATAGCTGCTGCTGCTGTTAATGCTGATTTTGCTGTTGATGCTGAGTCTACTGCTACTCAAGCTGATTCTGCTGCTGATATTTCTGATGAAGATGCTGCTGCTGATACTGAGTCTACTTCAGCCGATTCTGATTCTATTGCTGATGCTGATTTTGCTGCTGTTGCTACTGCTACTGATTTTGTTGATGTTGCTGATTAATAATTAATAATAATAATAGTTAGATTTGTAAAGCCTATCATGCAAACAAGCCTCTATGTGCTTAGTGATTGAGCCAGTTGAGGCGCCAGATTTTCCCAGATCGGCTTTCCAAAGTCCCTGACGAGAACAAAGTGGGTGTGGTCGGGTGTTGCTAAAAACCTTTCAAAAACAGTCCAAGTGGCAAAGCCCCCAAAAATATGACTCTTATTTAGAGGTTTCAAAGGCTTATTTAATCAATTTTAGAGTCCATTGATATGTAAAAAATATATAATTTTTTCCCCAATAATTTGTGGTTTTCTCCCCGACGGCAAAAGACTGGACGCAGTACTGTATATAACATTTGACACTATTATGATCTAGTACTACACTTAAATCCGCAAAAAAACTCGACTAATGTCGCTGCTACTGATGACAGTGATGCTGATTCTATTGCTGATGATGCTGATTTTTTTCTGCTGCTAATACTGATTCTTCTAGTATTTTGCTGCTGATGTTATTATTGCTGCTGCTGATGTTGCTGATGGTAATGATATGCAATAAAATCTAAATGAAAGTTGTGTATTAAAGGCATAATTGTAAATGTGACAAATTGAAATTAATTAAACTTACTCTTCCAAATTATTTTAAATTTTCATTTCAATTTTGACCAGAAATAGGTATTGGGCACACTGTCATTGAAGAAATCAAGAATTTCCAGGCTGTGTTATCGGCTGTTGTTGATGTTGGAACTGCAACCATGAGAAATTACATATTGGAGGTTAAAAAAATTAACAAAAACGAGGTTGGGAATTATCTTCTCTCCGAGAAGAGAAAGGGTAGCTTTAATAAAGTAATGAAAAATATCAGTAAAGAGCAGAAGTCAAAAATGTTTACAGCATCTGCTGACATTGATACATTTGATATCTCCATCATGTATTTAATCATTCGTAACTGCTGCATTACCATTCCAGAGTCATTTTGGAAAGAACCATTTAGATTGCCTAACTTGGTGCAAATCCACGACTATAGGAACGCAAAGCTGGCGCATTCCCCCGACAGTAGAATGTCAAATAAAGAATTTTAAATTGAATGGAAGAAAGTGAGATCGATGTTGCATGCTGCAGGTGCTTCTTTAACTGACATCGACAAATATAAGGCACTAAGATTCATCAACTAAATGCATAATTCTACATTGTATTTAAGTTCATGCTGCAAAATATGAATGCATGTGTTTGTATATTTCATTGTAAACATTTCAGCACTGAGCAATATTTCTGATTTTTAACTTGTCTGGTTTAATAGCACAACACTTCAGGTACCAGGGGTACACAATCACAACTTTACTAATTAGTGTTTACACACCAGTTGTAAATTGTAGCTTGCAGTGTCATAATGCAAAGAAATTGGACAGTACTGTATATGGCACTGATGTTGATATAGTAAATACTGCTGAGGCCATCAATAGCCATTTTGCACGTGTTTGCAATCTGCTCCCACCATTAGATACCAGTGAACTCCCAATGTTCCTTCCAGCAAGAGAACCACCAATAATTCGTGAATGGGAAGTTCAGAATGCCTTGAATAGTTGAAGAGTAACAAGTCAACCCACACCTCAGACGTACCTATCAGAATAATTAGGGAGCCTCGCAAAATAAAGCAACGCGTATACGAGTGGACCACGCGATGCGATTAAAGGCAGTTTAATCCCATAGTTGGCTACGCGTTGGGATTATTTTCCTGGGCTACTCCACTTCGTAGTGGGGAATTGATATCAGGCTTAGTGTAAAAACCCAATTAACACAAACAAAAACGTCTCGTATAAAAATAAACCCTATTGGAAGTAACGCAAGCTCACGTAATATTTCTGAGAATTACATTAATAATTTATCGAGATTATCGTCACCGTTACGATCAAAACCAACAGACAGCAAAAATATAAAACTAGGAGAGGCCTAGGACATAGATATTATACCTCCATTGATAGGGCCTATGCTTTGGCTTACTCAGAAAAAATTACGGAGTAACATTAAAAATTGATAACAGGCAATTTTTATGAATTTTTGTTAGGCCTAATTATATATTTTTACAGTCAGTCTTTAAAATTATCATTTCTTATATCGTTTTAGTATTAATTAAGATTATTAAATAAAACTGTCTAGGACGACAGACAGATATCGGTCTACTACAGTAGGCCTACATTCAATCATGAAAGATGTGTATAAGAGACAGGGATTAAACCGTGCTATAAAAATAGAGATAAATCGAATATTATTCGCAATGGGGACATATTTGCATCTACACCAGGGGAGAAAGCTAAGGTTTTTAATGATTATTTTAACTCTGTATTTAAGGTACATAATTTTAATTCCGTCTATCCCCATCTCCCACAATATCCTCTCGATAACCCTTCAACATTTCAAATTGATATGGAATCGTCCAACATTTTTGATCAGTATCTTGAACCACTCGTCGGCAACGCGAAGAGATTTTAATCCCCAACCACGCGTTGTAGACGGGTATACGCGTTGCTTTATTTTGCGAGGCTCCCTTAAAGAATTAGCAATCAAACTTGCTAATCCCCTAACTAAAATATTTAATATGTGTTTAATTGAAGGGCACTTTCCAAGTGTGTGGAAAACTGCTACGATAGTTCCTGTGCAGAAAAAGAACAAAATTAGCTCCTTTGATGGTCTTCGTCCAATATCCTTAACACTCGTCTTTGCAAAAGAGTTGGAGGCATTTATTGCCAAATGGATTATTGAGGACATTACTGATAAACTTGATATCAAACATTATGGTAACATTAAGGGTTCCTCTACTGTACATTACCTTGTTGACATGTTAAATTTTGTTTATGAAAACCTTGATAAGCCTAAACAATTTGTTGAACTCTGCACAATAGACTTTACAAAGGCTTTTGACAGAGTTAACCATACAATTATTATTACAAAACTGGTTAAACTTGGAGTTAGGCCATCCATTATTCCTGCCGTCTGCAACTTTCTGTGTGGTAGAACACATAATACCAAACTTGGCACACTTATCTTCCACCAGGACAATCTCAAAGTGGGGTCCCTCAAGGAACTAAGTTGGGACCCATACTATTTCTAATCTTAGTTAATGACGCTGCCATCAAAAGCTGTAGGCGGTGGAAATTCGTGGATGACCTAACTTTAGGGGAAGTAACCAGATGTGGAACTCCGTCAAATTTACAGAAACTCCTTGATAATGTCAGCGATTGATGTATTTTAAATGATGTTCAGCCTAAGCCGGCTAAATGCAAATTAAAGAAGTTTAACTTTTTAAAGCGTCAGCAGCTGAAATTGCAATGTAATATTGATAATTTTAATCTCCCGGTTGTTAAAGAATTAAAGCTGCTAGGTGTCATTTTACAGAATGACCTCAGATGCAGTTCAAATGTTAACGACATAACCTCAAGAGCCTCACGTAGATTATTCTGTCTATGTATATTGAAAAGGTAGTGCTCCAGTTGATGACCTAGTTACTGTTTTAACTTATTATGCGAAACCTGCGCTTGAATACGCCTGCCAGGTTTGGCATTCGTCTATAATGGTACATCAATCCAATCAAATTGAGAGAATTCAGAAACGGGCTTTAAAAATAATCTTGGGTTCTTGTTATGTTAGCTATGAATTAGCACTTGGACAGTTAGCTTCTCTAAAGCACCGTAGAGAAACCCTTCTCCTGAAATTTGGTAAGAGCCTTCTGGACTCTACTAGATTTAGAAATATGTTGCCTGCATATAAGTGTGAAAGACATACAAGATCGCTAAAGAGCAGTGATAACAAAGTATAGGATCCTCCCAGATGTCGTACTGAAAGATTTAAGAATTCAACAATTCCATTCCTTGTAAAATTATTGTAATTCTATTATTATTATGTATTTAACTCTTGCAAGAAGTTGATTTTGTAATCCAAACGTTTCAGCTTTTGCTGCTGGTTTGGAATTCGATGTTTTGATGTTTTAAACCTCAATAAATACGTAGCATACGTATACGTAGCATTATTTAAAAATTACTTAAAACTTTAAATGTTTATATGTGTGTTTATTAACGTTATGTACTGTGGTATCAGCACCACTTTATGCTAAAGCTCCTTAATTTTATTATTAATAATAATAATAATAATGTGAAGCTCTATGAGCTTACATAATCATTACCTTTGTCATTCGATTATGGAACATGAACTCGGGCTCCTGGGGGAGTATTTCGTAAAATTTCGTATTTTTGGCATTTAACCCTACCAGGTACCCACTTCTAGGTGGAGAGAAGCAATGCAGATAAAGTGCCTTGCCCAAGGACGCAAGTGAAATGCACAGTGAGGGATTGAAACCCCGACCATGAGGTTGAGAAAACCATCCTTACTGTGCCAAACCACTTCCATTAAGGGATGTCATTGTACAATAGTAGGTAGTTTTCGCCGCACAACATTAACCTGAACTTTAACGTCAGTATCCAAAATGCATGCGATGGCTCCCCCCTTTTGCAAATACATCGAAGTATGCATGCACAAACCCATAACTAACGTACATCGAGCATGTAAAATCCTGAAATTAACGTCATTATGACGTCATCCATTAATGATACATCATGCAGCGAAAACTACCTATTAATGAAAATGTTGATTTTTGAACAATCAAAGCTTATAACTGTATTTATTGTACTTACTTGGTACTTGGTATTTGCCATTCCATGACAGGAATATCTGGCTGTCATTGACTGATAAACAGTTGACTAAATACACTGCTGATGTGCTTATTCAGAGAGAGATCGGACTGGTGCTTTGCAGTTGATTTATAATTTAGTTTCATTATTATGTAACTTAATTTACATACATGCTACTTATAGATGTTAGTTTAAAGTTTAATATTGTGTATGGAAACTGTTCCTGATAAATTGATAACTCTTTAAAATTGTGGTAGTACGTATTCACATTATAGAGTTTAAGTAGGTTTTAAGAAGAATGTAGATATTCACCAAGGAATTTAGACCCTTTAAATTATGTTTACCGTCACCAACCACAGAATTTATGAAACAATTGTAGGTTTTTGAAGAATCAAAGCTTAACCTTTACTATGAGAGATCAACAAGAAATAAACTGTAGACATTTTTCAAATCAGGGTTGTTTTAAAGCCAGGCTCTGGAGGAAAAAAATGTTTTGATATGTGGTAGAACTGATTTTTCTAAGACAGAAAAAAGTTGTTTGACGAAAAACTGGGGAACGGTGAATGAGATACAGATTTTTTAATATTTAAAAACTGGGGGGAAAAGG
>NW_022738763.1:324732-329520 GCF_011630105.1 Anneissia japonica
ATTTTTTTTCCCTCCGGAGCCTGACTTTAAAGTGCTATGTATTCACATTATAGATAGAATTTAAGTAGGTTTCAAGAAGAATCTAGATAAGGAATTTAGAACCTTTAAATTATGTTTACAGTCACCAACCACTGAATTTAAGAATTGATTGATTTCATACAGGGCTATATTTTTATGGCACACACTGTAACAAGATTTTGATTTAAAAAAAAGATATTTGATATAAGAACATTTGTAATTAAGCAGTAGGTTGTACTGATAGCCCTTTTGTGTGCGCTTCGTTGTCATTTGTACATTTTATCACAATCTTTTGTAAAAACCACCATTTGGTTGAAAAGTGTATCATGCTGAAATATAAATTGATTATACCCTTTATTAATCATATACACATGCCATGACATAATATGTAATTATAACAACTGAATTTTAACATTAAAAATATTTTATTGTAATGACAACTTAAGTATACAGACTAAGTAATTCAAATATTTTTCAATTTTTAGCGTGCCAGACACTGCATCTTTTGATGTATACATTTCTTTTCTATCTACAAAGTTTATTTTATATCTACAACAAATGAAACTGTACAGTAAAATAATTTATGAGGCTAGGTATGAAGTGCTGTCTAAAATATTTCTAATGTACACTGGGCATGATATACATTTTTGTTTGTAAATTTTTATCCATTTTAAGTCATATAAATGTTTTATTTGGTATTGCATTGATTTTCATTTGGATAAATAAATGTTACTTTGACTTGGAAGATGTTTTTGTTGAGTGCGAAAAATTCCTGTGCTGTAAATTGATTTGAACTCAAGAGACTGAGTGATTGGAATGCAGGCATCCTACCACCAAGTTATATCAAGTTGGAATCCTCCTAGAGAGACATTCTTGAATACAAATGAAACTTTACAATTGTAATATCAATTCTATTGCTCTTATATATTAACATTCTGTTTATGCCATTTACCAAATTGTGAATATATACCGGTACACAAGTGCGACAACTGACAGCGAGTTAATTATAGAGGGCGTGCTACTGAGTCTCCCGAATCTCGGACGTGACCGGAAAAAGTTGAGATGAACCAGAAATCCCGTCGAATGGGAAAACCCGCAATCGAACGGAAAACGTATCTTTCCAATATCTGCGTACAGTCTTCTACACAGGAAACAGGATTTTACCTTACAAAAAGGTGTTATGAGAAAAATAACGTGCGAGTGCTAGAATGTGAGTGTCTAGGGCCTAGAATATAATAGTTGGCCTAGGCCTATACTATAGTGCTTCTAATAGTAAAATACTCCCTAGTCTACTACCTAGGCCTAGCAGTAGGCTGCTTAGTTAGCTTAGGGCTTAGAATGATGCCTATCCCAGGCATGGACCTAGGCCTAGGCAAAGTAAAGCATACTGCTTAGCAGCAGACCTTCATAGTTTGAGACGTTGGAAATGTGCAAGCTCTTTCTTGGCACAGATCGCAGACTGTGCAAGGAAGTCTTACACAATATGAAAACTGAACAAGGAAATTGTTGCACAATTTTAACAATTTGTACAGGCAATTTGCAAACACTTCAGGGGCCGTAGGCCTACTACTACTAGGCCTAGGCCTATAGACAAGGTTTAGGCTAAGTTAATTAATGGTGAAATTATATATTTTTATTTATTATTTTTATTTAATTATTTTTATTGTATATTTTTATTATTATTTAAGTTTATTACTATTATTATTATTAATTATTATTATTATTATTATTACAGGCCTGTAGTACTAGTAGCCAGCTTCTTCCAAGGGGGGGGGGTTTCTAGGCGTGAGGTCCACAGTCAAAGCCCCCAAAGTAAGAGAATTTTTGTGCTATATGGGTCTAAATAATGCTATAAAAGCAGATATGTTTGAAAATGTCTGTGTCTGGGTGGGTCAGCAGTGCATTAGTTGGGTTGGAGGACTTATTTGGGAAATTTAAAGACAGGGTTTTGCCAGGAAAGAGGTGGTTTGCTAGAAAAGCTAGGGGTTCTCCCGAACTATAAAAACCCCCCCTGGATACGGGCCTGTATTGAAAACACATAAATACAGACCGATTTTGGTCACGGACCAATGTTTTTCCTGGACTATACTATAGGGAGCGCTATGCTATTAAAAGAGAATGATCCATAGGGGACGGAACTAGGGGGTGCTGTGTTATGGAGAGTATTGTGTGACCGGAAATGGAGTATATAGTATATAGTACAGCAAGATGAAACTATTATGTAGGCCAAATGAATAAAGTTCGGAGTTGAAATGATTATTGTACATTTTAAGCGCCAGCTAAATTCATAAGTGTAAGCTAAGTTACGGTGATTAATTTAATTAGCGAAGATATGGAGACAATTAATTCGAAGTTCCCTCTTTCCAAGAGGGGATGCAAATGCTTTGTGAAAATGAGTACGCTAGAAATCCTAGCATACTTAGTTAATTTTTGGGGTCTGATATTTTGTGTGGGTCTCATATCTCGTAATTCAAGGTCTTGCATCTTAGCTTTCGTAAGGTCTGAGCTTTTGGGACACTCATGTAGGCAGGGAGTTTTTTTTTTCTATAATAAAACCACCCCCTTGATGCATGCCAAGTCTTCAAATCCCAATGGAGAGCAAGACCTCATTTAAACTTCCAGTGCAGTGTTTTATCAGGTGTAATTTATACACTATCCCCCACACAAATGAAAGACAAAATAATTACACAAACACAAAAGAAAAAAAAATCCAAATAAAGCTGAAGTTAAATTATGGGCAGAAAGATGATATTGTCAAGATTGAAGATTGTTTATTTATCCATTCGGAAAAGCAGTTGATACATTACATCACAAAACAAAGTGCAGGATAATTATAGTTAAGCGTTAAAATGTATTTGATATTTTAAAGAATTCTAGTGAATAGTGGTACAAATTTATTTTGCTATCTATTTGTTAGGTTTGGGTTTTGACAAAAAAAAAAAAAAAATAAAGATAGGTGGAGTGATTTTTTACAATATATTTTTATTTCCTGTTCCAAAATTGACTGGCAATACCAGGTGAACCTATGTTTTGGATTGTGTTTTATGCATGTTTAACACAAAGCATTAGAGATTAGGAACTCAGATTATTTGTCACCTTCAATTAACCTTACAATGCGGACATATTTATTTTTCTTATTTTTGTCCGTAATAACAAAATCAAATAACACAATAAACCAACTGATTTCAAATTAAACAACTTTTTATTTTTATGTACAGTAGTTAAATGTTAAAATATAGTTTAATGAAACTCTTTTTGAAAAACAATGTAACTGCCATGATTAGACTTCCATTAAAAATCAGCCAAAAAAAAGAAAATACAAAACTGACATTTTGCCATAGACATACTGTACGTACCTGCTGGTAGTCCATTGTCCAATGATATTGTTTGTGAATGTATGCGGCTTAAGCTTTGAATGGTTTGACTTTCATTACACAAACCTTGACCTTCTCACCGCCACATGTATTCATAATAATAATAATTCTGGGTTTATATAGCGCCTCACGTTGACACAACCTCGAGGCCCAACAACAACAGAGAAGAAAAAAAAATGGCGTCTTTTTCTGGGGGGTAGCTGAGGACAAACTAGCATATCCTGTGAAGGCTATTATGTTTTATCATTCAAAACATTTGTGTACAGTAAGTGAATTGGGTGGTTACAGCCATTGAGCTGGCATATGCTTCCTCAAACACTCCTCCCCTCTACACCTGCATGAGGTTCAGGATATGGTCATGCCTAGTTTACCTGTAGGCCTGCCTTAGTTCTGGTTGATTCTCACAATTGTTTTAATGTATACTAAACACATGCTTTTCATACAGAAAGTTGATACCAATATATCCAGCCAGAAACAGAAGATGAAAACGGGCAATTATACAGTAGATTGTAATGCATGATTGTTATACTGCAGAGCATCTCGGTAATAAATATGTTAGCCATACTGTGCACACACTTAAAGAAGAACTGTTAGAGAACCATGGAGTGTCTGCCCTATGAACAGTGAGTATATGGAAAACATGAACCAATGATAAAATTTAACAAAATATATTTAAAAAATGATTTCGGCTAAATGGATTGACATAAATGTTATTTTGCAATCATATCTGGATCCAAAGAAATAATATGGTATGATTTTCTTTATAATGGTTGAAATCTATGCTTTTGATGATTTGTAACATACATAAAAAATATGAATAAAAATTGATTTTTGAACTACTGTACTTATTTTCATGTAAAATAAAAAACTGTTTAATATTAAAATATTTTCGTAAATATTGTTAACCCTGACGATGGTGATCTTGACCATGTCCAGGATTGCATTTTTAAGGAAGTACATTCTCGATTGTCTTAAGAATGTGGAGCTTTTCTGATTTCGGTGATGTTTCTGCATCCATCACATCCCTTGGTTACAGGCCTGGTGAAAATGTTGAATATTAAAATTCATCATTCAGGGTTAATGAAAGTAGTCTGTTATTTAATATCATGTCAAAGGAAAATATAATGTAATATTCAGTTACAAACTTTGCTTGTGTATTATTTCACAGAAACGTGTTAATTAAGGCTATCGATCACTGTGACTGGCGAGAAGCAAGACGTATCTGTGAAGAACATCCCAACCTTATTAACACTTACAGCACTGGGATGTGGGTGTGTATTCAGCTGATTATATACAATTCTGGGTGTGATTTAGTGATGAATTATCATTTTATTGGTTCTTCACTTCAGGCCTAAAGTTACTGTAGTCCCAAACATTGCCTTAAGGCCTGTCTAGA
>NW_022738763.1:330489-333794 GCF_011630105.1 Anneissia japonica
TGGGGAAGGGCATTAAAGTGTTAGTTGGCCTTGCCAGCATTTATTTTTGAAATTACTGTACTTGCGTTTTCTGATCCCCTGGTGTAAGCTGATCCCATCAACCCTAATTTACACTGAGTATTAGAAGGGGTGAATTAGGAACGTTTTTATGTGTGTCTTACACTATACAGATTGCTTACAATTTTGTAAAAAATGAGTCCACCTACCAACCTGTCTCTTATACACATCTAGATGTGTATAAGAGACAGGGATTGTACTGTACCATTGAACAATTCGGATAGAACAAAATATCTTTCAAAATGATTCTAGTTTAATGGATCGGCATGTTATTTTATGATCAATTCATCTGGATCAATATGTATATATGGATTTCTTTTTAGGCTTATCCAAAACAAAGATGTTTTTGACTTGCAACATAGATAAAAAAAATAAGCATAAAGTTTGGTTTTAGTACTACTGTACTTTATTACATCTATATTTTGTTTTCATGTTAATGAAAACTGTTTTAATTAAAATATAAAAACTGTTTTTATTAAAATATTTTCGTAAATTTTGTTAACAATGACAATATGTGATCGGGCCATGTCCAGGATTGCAATTTTAAGGAAGTACAGTCTCAATTGTCTTAAGAATACAGACCTTTCCTGATTTGGGGGATGTACGAGCACCCATCACACCCCCTGGATATGGTGATGATACCTGATACCTGGTGATGATGTCAAATATTAAAATTCATCATTCACTATTATTAAAAGTAGTCTGTATTAATTATCATGTCAAAGGAAAATATACTGTAAGATTCAGTTACAAACTTTGCTTGTGTATTATTTCACAGAAATGTGTTATTTAAGGCTATTACACACCGTAACTGGCATGAAGCAAGACGTATCTGTGAAGAACATCCCAACCTTATTAACACTTACAGCAGTTTGGTGTGTATTCAGCTGATTATATACAATTCTGGGTGTGATTTAGTGATGAATTATCATTTTATTAGTTATTCACTTCAGGCCTAAAGTTACTGTAGTCCCAAACATTGCCTTAAGGCCTGTCTAGACTCTAAAATTTTATTTCACAAAAACATGTGACATGCCCAAATATGGTGATGATGACATCACAATGTGACCATATTTGGGCACATGATGACTATATATGGGCATACAACAGTTTTTTTGTCAAAGAACATTTGATAGTGTGGACAGAGCTTTAGTTTTAGTAATTATTAGCTGTGTGAGGCTTGTGTAGGCCACGGCTTGTGTAGTATCCTCAGCTAGGAGGATTCAGTGCTTATGATGGTCCATCTGTGTAACTGTTCTTTGTACAGTGAGTTCAACGTTTGCACAGACAAATTTACATTCTTTCCCCATCCTACCCAGTTCCCTTCCAATATGTTCTTTATCCTCACAACTGATTCCCAGCCAAACCCAACTTTTTTTGCTAAAATGGAAAACAACAAAATTGCCAAAACAGCACTGTAGCAAATCTTGGCTTGTCATTGCCAAGATATTGTGGCCACTACAAATCAGTGCAGTGAATATAAATGAACAAGAGTTAAAAACATAACCACATCAATTTCACAACAAAGGTACAACTCTTTTACAATTCTACTGCAGTAAACTGTTTTTTTCCCATTACTACGGTAGAGTAAGATTTTTTTTCCAACATTTCCTAAAAGTTGTACTTTATGGTGGACCATGATTGACCACAAAACCCTAGCAAACATTTTGTGTGTGGGGAAGAGCATTAAAATGTTAGTTGGCCTTGCCAGTATATTTTTGAGATTACTGTACCTGCATTTTCTGATCTGGTGTAAGCTGATCCCCTCAACCCTAATTTACACTGAATTTTAGAAGGGGTGAATTATTAGGAATGTTTTCATGTGTGTCTTTACCCTATATAGATTGCTTACAATTTTGTGAATAATGAGTCACACCTAGCAACGATTTAAATTTTGATAATGCATGTACAGTATGTTGTTATTTTTATGTTTGTTTTATAGCGACCACCATCATTATATGCTATGACACGTGCTCCCCCGGCACCTGAAGACTTGATGCTACTGATGGTTGAAAAAGCAACAGTAAGGAATATAGAATATGAAACCTCGGTAAATGAAATTCAATAGCATTGTATGTTATTTAAAAAAAAAAAACATATAATATACCAGTATAAACTAATTAACTCAGTAAATTATAGTTAATTATTTCATTCTGGACTAACAGTGAAATTTTTATTGTTTTATTTAAAACTGAGTAGCCAGCCTATGATCATCATTTCAAAATATAGTATATAAATAAGAATTTTTTTTTAATGTGAGGGATAATCCTGTTTATAGATTAATTTATACTGTTAACTGGTTATATTGTTGGCAAATCAATGTTATATTGTATCACAATTAGTCTTGCTTGAAAATATAAATAGAAAAATAGAAATTTTTTCTTAGAAGAAATGAAGCTGTCTTTTTAATTATTATATTGTATGCATGGTTTTACTTGAAAATCATCATTAAAAAACATTGAAATATGTAATCTTTATGTATAAAATTATTAAATATATGCAGCTAATGGCATGACATGTTATTGTTGTTAGTTATGTGTATATGTTGGTATGTTTGTAATCCCTGACTTTATTTTATGTTTGTCTTTTAGTTTGGTACAACTATTATCAGTTATTTGGCAAAGCATATGTATACATCAGCATTGAGATGTGCATTGGAAAAGTCTGCAAGCAAAATAAACAAAGGTCAGTCTTCGTTGGTAAATAAAGTTAATATCACAAACTTTACAGTGCAGAGTCAGCTAAACTGGTTGTAGCTACTGGTGTGTCCACAAAGAATTTTCTTTGGCAACTCCATATCAGAATTTTTCATTTTGAACTATTCCATTCCTCAGGGTAGAATTTTGGGACCTCAGTGGTATTCGTGAAATTTTAACCTTTCTTATCATATTTATGCTGATGATAAACAGGTCTATATTTCTTTTAAACTTGGTGAAGAATTTGATATGAAGATTGAATCTCTCAGAAATTGTATTTCTGAGTTGAAAACTTGGATGTCCGAAAACTTCTAAAAGTAAATGAGCACAAGACAGAATTCATCGTCTTGTTCCCCTCAACAAAGGAAAAAATGCCAAGACCTCCACATCAACATTGGGGAATGTCGGATCGATCAAGTACCTCATTAGACTGGGTTCCAGTCCCTAATCTTTGTCTTAATCAGTTGAAATGCTTAAGAATAAATCGATTTTGGCACAAATGGCGTTCCATATTACTTATTTGCATGGCGTTCCATAGTATACTTTTTCTGG
>NW_022738763.1:334859-345967 GCF_011630105.1 Anneissia japonica
CCTTAAAACAGTCTCCCTTAAAATTGGAGAAAGAAAGAAAATTTTCAAATTTTAAGTCTGAGAGTTTCATTTCCAACTATCTAGAGGTGCCATAATTGTAAATTTTCTTATTTTAGCCCCAACCATGGTGGAGTTGAGGTGGTATAGACCCTTCATGTGTCCTGGGCCCCTCTATTTCAAATTCCTGGATACGCCACTGCATTATTTCATCTCGGTTTACTTTTATGTCATATACAGTAATTAGTTTTCATGTGTTCTGACATTGATTATCATTTTGTAGGTGACGGTTTTGTGCCTTCTGGACAAACACCACTACATTACTGTCTACGTGCTCAGGGTACTTACAATGAACAGCGAGAAACGGCATTGTGCTTGATAACATATGGTGCCTCAGTCTACCATAAAGATAGTGTAATGTATAGAAATTAGAAATGATTCAGAAGGATTAGACAATGTCTTTATTACAATAATACAAACATTCATAATAACCAAAACCAACCTAATATATAAGAGCATTGATTCCATTCTATACGAATGAATTCCATCACTTATTCTTGTACCAATATATGATATAAATATTGTGATACTGATAGTGTCGGTTATTCCTTTGAATTATTATTTTCATCATTATCATTTATAAATCTTCAAAGCTAAAATATTTCCCTTTGTTGTGCTGATGTAGTTTGCAGCCGCCATCCAGTGAAATATACTATAATTTTTTGTATGATCTTGTTATTACAGAGAGGGAATACACCTCTTCATTATTATGATCGTAATAAATGTAGTAAATACGAAGTATCAACAAAGGAGGAAAAGAAAGATGAACTTAAAAAATTGCTTATAGGTAAGTTATCTGTTGTACGTTAAATATTCCTGAACCTATTGGCAAAAATTACAGAGCTTGCTTTATTTGGAAGAACCATGTCATAAGCCTCAGATATAAAGCTTTCTAGACATGGCTATACCTTAAGTACTAATAGCTGGTTGGGTGCCACGTTTGTGGATGTCTTGTGGGTCCTAACTCCATCCCCTTTTTTAGGATGCCTTTTTGAAGTGGAAGGAATAAGGTAAATATTTAATTAGTCAATCATATCAATTTTATTGTAAATTTAAATTAATTTTAACCAAGTATTGCATAAGATGAAAATGAAACATACCTGTAAATAAACAATATATATTTTTAATATTCATGGAAAGCTCAATATTTTAAACTGTATTTTACTATGATTTTTATGCTTGAAATCCAGCAATGGCACAACAGCGTATCTTAAATATTCCAAAACAGTTGTATGACAGTAATCGCTCCTGCAAGATGCTGGAAATACCACCTTGTACTTCTAGAGAAAAAAGATTGCTGATGTTTTGGACTCAGCCCCTGCCCCCTTGTTTATATCTCTGGATCTCCCATGTATATCCTATTGCAAGTGTACACTGCCCACAAAACTTGTCACTGAAAGAAATAGTAAAAACAAAGTTACACATATTACATGCACTCAATGGATGTGATCCATGCATAGAGGGCCGCTTTTCTGCATGGATGTGCTATACAAGTCCAACTATTATAATTTATTTTTACAGCATTACGGTTATTTCAGTAGTCTGGCTGTAGCATAGAGCTAGTGGAAACATTGATGAAATTATCTGCATTCTTCACAACAACGATGAATCAAAAGTTAAAAAAATAGAAAAATAAAGTAAACAAAAATTTTTTAAAAATCAACTTCACTTTTGAAAATTTGAGGCAAAAAATACTACAAAATTAAAAACGTTAATGTACAATGTAAGTAAAAAATTATCAATCATTGTTATCTGGAGGTCGTGTCAAAGGGAAAAAATCAATCCTGTGATATGCATAAGAATACTATACATTTGTACTCATATATTTCAGTTCCTGTATTATTCTTATAGCTTTTTATTTTAATGTTATTTTCTGTTTGACCTGTTTATGCTCTAGAAGTAGTTAAATCTCTCAGTGTTTCAACACCTTGATATAAAATTACATATTTTGATGTGTTATTTTCAGAAATCAGTTTTTACTGTGATGGTAATTTTTTTCAACAAAATACTCACAGTATGTTTAATGTAAACTTTAAAATGGATGGAAGAAATACGTAGCATAAGAATATTACTGTAGTATACTAAATAATATTTGTTATATTTTATATCCATAAGAGCTATCAGTTCCAGGAGAAATATTAGCGAGAGGTCCTGAAGCCATTAAAGCATTCGCATATGAAGTCCAGAATGGGGAAATTACGATGGTTAATTCCAGAGTCATGTTCCTTGGGAAAGAAGGGGTGGGCAAAACTAGTTGTGTCCGTTCCATGCTTGGCAAAGTGTAAGTACAAAATAAGGCCTTGTTTTTTAGGTAATTGTACAGTCTTTTGGCTTGCATTATTACAACATTCTTAGGTTCATTACTCCTTCTAGGCGACTGACTATCCAGGATCTCTTTGCAATTGTTTAAAGAATTTTAAAACGGCATTTCTGCCCATTGGCTCTTGATATAGCTGTAATTTTAAAAGGGTCTAATTTTCTACATAGTATGCATTAAATACAGTATTACACCACACACAACACATCACTACAGCACAGTACATATGACACCATTTTGTTACTGAGTGCCTCCAGAGCTTGTTGCACCTTATTATGCCTATTTCAACTGTTATTCAAAAACTAATTTAATGTTCTATATAAAACTAATGTAAGGATGAAAACATGGCATATACAGTATTAATTATCCTATGTGCATTTGATTGTGAATGTAGGCTTACAATGGGAAACTAAGGCTATATTGTAAAGTTTTGATAGTTTAACATGCTATGTACACTAATGTCATAAAATACTTCAATTTATTTTATTATTATATTTATCTAAATGTGAATAGATTTTACAGCAATGAACCATCAACAGATGGTATTGTAACAACAACAGTATTTCAAACGGTTGATGGAGATTGCAGCGAATGGAAGGAACAGAAGGATGTGGATGGTATGAATATTATACTTCCTTAAAATATCAATAATTTAATTTACAATTTAACTGTCTAAATATTATACATTTTTATTTGTTTAAGTTTATTTTGATAACCACTTTTTTGCAAATAGAAGGAACAGAAGGATGTGGATTTTATGAATATTCTACTTTTAATACAAATAATTTAATTGACAATTTGTTATTTTGATATAAAATTATTTAATTTTTTTTTAAAACCTTTCAATATTGTACAGTTTGTGAACTAACGAAGCAGATACGTGAGCACGCCATCGCAGAAAATCTCGCCAAAAAGCCAACAAAACACAACTAATTCTGCATCATCTAGTTCTACAGCCGCTTCATTGGTAAATTTGTATTTATAATAATTGCAAATATTACTTTTAATTAATTTAGTTGATGTTCTTTTAAATTTTTAATATGTATTTTTTGTTAGCTCGCTCCCTTATAAGAAAAACATTACCTGAACAACTGGTTTAAATTTCTGCATAAATTTGAACATTTTTGAATATTTAATACAGAAGCCCTCAGAAGCAACTAGAAGTGCAAGCTATACCAGGAAACTCCCAGAAGGAATTCGTGAGAAACTTGTTGCTAAACTTGCTGTACCTGGCATTTTCCATCCTCCTACCCTATTTGGCCAACCACGTCAAAGAGCCAGATTTGGTTTACCACTTCGAACAGCAGATGTACGTAGCAAAAATCCTAATCAACAACACAAGGAGAGTTTTATACCAAGTGATGTCACATGCATTTGGGACTATGCCGGTCAACTGACCTATTATATATCTCACAGGGTGAGTAATAAATTCTACTGAAAGCTACATTTCAAAATTATTGTAGGTTTTCTTTTGATTTGACATGTGGCTCTGGTGAGTTGCTGAATAGTGGCCATCAGGGGCGGATCCAGACTTGTTCAAATGAGGGGGTTGGTGGGAGGAGGCACAACATATTCAGAATAGATGCGAGTCGAACTAATTTCAATATATGCATTGAAATTTTAAAATTTAGTGGAAAAATGGGGGGGATGTTCCCCATGCCTCCTTCTGGATCCGCCCCAGCCCATTTTCCTTGCTTATAATCCTTTAAAAGCACCATTAACTCCAAACCTTATATGAGAATTAGTTTGATCATCACAATATTTAATTGACTGGGAGGTCACCACATATATCCCTACTTCTCAACCTTTTTCTGGGTGCGATCCATTAAAATCTATGCTAGTATCATTTGATATCTATGCTATAACAGTTCTCCCCTAATTATTCTGGTATTAAAGACATTTGCAGTCCACTGCTGTTTTTTAGTCAACCGCCGCTAACAAAGTGCTTGTGACAATTGTTCAGTTTCTACCAAGCACAGTCCATGAGGCATATTGTCATTGGTCATGTGCAGAATGTTCCATTTTATAGTAGGAATATTTTTTGGGACACTCATTATTTGAAATGTTTAAAATTTAAATAAAACAATATTATAATGATATTAATGATAGACTGAAGCTTGTGTGTGCACCCACCCCCACACAAAAATGTGCGCACGTCAAGTGTATCTCTTAATTATTGAGTCCCTTGTAGGATTGGTGGTACTGTATGTTGAAGTACAGTATTTGACACAATTATATTTTAAAAGCTTTATGAAAGTCTGCCTTTTTTTCTCGGGGCAGTTTTGTAACCATCAGATATGTTTTGGCGACCCGACCCATACGTTGAGAAGCAGGCCTCTATATGACTCAAATAAAACATTAACCATTAAATTTTATGCTTGTTAGAGTACCTGTATATAGTAGTTATTTAAATATCACTTGTTAAGTGACTTAAAACAGTAATAAAATCATTTTTTTCAGTGGTCAGTTTTAACATTGATGATTTAAATATTTTTAGGTTTTAAATTTTGTCTTTCCAGTTTTTCTTGACAGATGGCTCATCCTACTCTGTTGTGTTTAGTGTGTTAGATGATTTGGATGCTCTAGCAAACCCAAGAGATATCTTACAAGTAAATACACCACTTAGTCTTCACTGCAGATGTTTAAACTTAATTAGTTTTATTGCATCAATTAATCTCATACCATTTTGAAAATTACTATTGCTTACCTTTTTAGGGACAATTTGAAATGACAAATCTTCAGATGAATGTATTTTGGATACGGTCAATATACGAACATGCTGTACTACCCTATCGTGGAAGGACTCGGAAGTTGATCAGTGGCATATCATCACCCACGATTAGTTTAGTTGCCACACATAAAGACAAACTATTGGGGACTGAGTCAGAAAAGGACAAGTTGGTGAGGCATTGTCTGTTTCATAATGGAATTATAGTATTTGTTTTTTTAATTCTTCAATAAATTTACTTATGTATTTTCAATTTTGCTCACAGATCACAACCAAGTTCAAAAGAATATTTGATGAAGTCAAGGGAACACCATATGAAAGCCACGTAGATCGCGAGATGTATGTTGTAGATAACACTGTGGCTAAGGATGAAGGGATTGAGAAATTGAAGAAGAATATCGGAGGATATATGAAGGCAATGGCTAAACCTATTCCCACTACCTGGGTGGATTTCCAGTCAAAAGTACAAGACGTTGGAAAAACAAGACTTCATGTTTCCTTAGATGAGGTAATATGCTTCCTTATAATATTTATAACTCAATAATATTTGATGAATGTGATTAAAATTACACAAGTTAGATCCAGAAGTCCAACACTACCCATCACATAAATTCTATTCCTCTTGCTTCCCGATCTGTGATTTGATGAAAATTGATCACTTTAAGTGGTTCCTTTAAATAAGCCATTCAAATTTATAGTTTTAATTTTTCGATTTAAATCAAATTTAATGATTGTACATTCAAAGTTACCATCACATTGGCTTATCTTGTATCCTCTGTGTTTATATATATTTCTTGCATGCATTTGTTACTGAATGGAATTCTCTTCTCATTCAACATTTAAGGTCGCAGAAATTGCATCTGAATGTGGAATTTCTAAAACAACGCTCAAAACTGTCCTCGATTATCTAAACGACACGGGAATAATTCTGTACTCTAAGACTAATGAGAAATTAAAGTACACGGTTATTACGAACTTACGCATGATGATCGACCTCTTGACAAAAATCATCACAGTAGTGAAACCAGATGATATTGACAAGGTAAGCAATATAACAATCTCATATAAATTTTATTTTTTATGTTGCTTAATGAGGAGTCACATGCATCTTATTGTTCATATTTTCTTGTAGTTGCCTACACTGATGCATTTATGGAATAGACTCGACAGTGAGGGAATTCTACAAGAACAGTTGCTACGTCATTTGTGGAGACGTGAGATAGAAAATGATACCAGCAACTTTGAGGTATTCCTTGAACTGCTTAAGATGTTTGGGTTACTGTTTGAGAAGCAAAAGGTAAGCTGGTACTTATGGTTTAGCACAAGCAACTCTTTCATAATATATATGTGTGCACACTTTTTGTACAATAATTATTATTTTTATATTCAATTCAATTCAATTTTATTATTCTTGAAATGCCATCAAGGGACAAAATCCACTAAGGATAACATTCACAGATACACACACCAAAAAAATTACGAAATATATACAGTATAAATATAAATATATTTCCAACAATTTGTGGGCAAGGTTAAAAGGAGATTTCGCATAGACAAATGAAATTGTCTGTTGTTAAAAATGTTTTTGATGAGAATGAAAATTGAAGACGGGTCAAGAGAGAGAGAATAGGCAAAAACTCAAGGAGTGTGGAAGAAAAAGAAGAAGCGAAATGGGATGTGTGACAAGGAACGGGAAGAAATGCAGAGTGTAGGGAGTGGCGGAGAGACAAATCGTTATTTTATAGGACTTGCACATATCCATTTCAGAAAGATCCAATGAAGACGCTTTTTTTTTTTACTGGATGCAGAATAAATTATTATTATTTTTTTAAATTTTTTATTTTACATCCAACAGCGAGTACACTCGCCACTTACAGCATGAGAATGATGCTTTATAAACTAAGTCTCTTTATGAGGCTTAGGAAGTTAGTTTGGTCGTGAGGAAAAGTCCTGCTGTGACAGGAATTGAAGCCAGGACCCTGGGATCAGAAGGCAAGCATCTTAACCACTAAGCTATTCAACTCTACTCCAAAATTATTCACTACCAATTTATTTTATTTTTTTATTTCTTATTTCACATCCAACAGCGAGTAAATTTCGCTACTTACAGGATGAGAATGATGTTTTATAAGTCTCTTTAAGGCTTAGGCAGTTAGTTTGTTCGTGAGAAAAAGTCCTGCCGTGACGGGAATTGAATCTTAGCAACTGAGCTATTCAACTCCACTCCAAAATTATGCACAAAGTGTCACCTGATACTTCTCTGCCTGGAGAGTATTTTGTATAGTTATACATGTGATTCTGCACTACCAATTATATTCCAAATCACTCACCTCATACCAGGTAGGCCTACCTATTCATATTCCCAGGTGAAAAGATTCAAATGTAAATAAAGTGTCTTGCCAAGGACACAAGCAATTTGACCAGACAAACTCTCTTTCCAAAGCTTTACTGCTGCAACGATATGCCTCTGCTTCTGTTTAGTGGTTCCTTCTGTTACCTGTAATTTTCAGATCTTTTTGAGATTCATAATATGCTACATCAATGCTCATGTTTTCAAAGGGATCTCAACCTGGTAACCGAATGTTCATGGTTCCCACTCGGATGCAAATCAGTAAAGAGGGCTTGGAAGTTAAGGAAGATGAGCAGCAAACGGTGTCGATTTATGTGACTCCAATAGACTTCCTACCGGATGCTGTCTACAATCTGCTGGTGGTTTCGTTTTTAGACTTGATGAATGACAAAGGTAGGAGTAGTGATCATGTGGAATTGTTTCGGAATCGTAGTGACTTTGACTTAGATGATGAGCATGTGGTGAGTCTAGGAGCTGTCAAAATCAAGAACAGGCATGCACTGAAGGTAAGATGCAATGTTGAAGGTTAAGCATAATTATTATTTTAATGTAATAAAACTGTCTGTGTAGAATTATGTTGTAAATAATATATTAAACATATAAGTTATCTATGTTTAATATATAAACAGTTACATTTACATTTATATATAGAGTATACATTTGTATATTTAATGTTATAATACAGGTATTTGTAAGCCTACATTGCTTGGTATGTTATGCTATTTTTGTGCCAGTAAAAACATTGTCAGACCAGGCAGCTCAATGTAATTTTATTGCCAAATAAATTGTAAGTTGAAATACAGCTTAGACCTCTATGTCATCCGGAACAACTCTTAAGCTAGGCAACCAGTGCACCCGGTGGATTTCAGACACAAGCCGTGTGCACCAGATCACTTTTAATGACGATCCGTCCACCGACAATTAGCAGACGGCTTCGCATTGCAGCTCTCACAGGGAACGAAGTTGCATTTGTAGTGCAGTCCGTGCCAAGCTTTAGATAGAAATTTCTGTATTTATATTTATATATTTTATGTGCATCCACGACCTCTTTCCAAAAGCAACCCATTGACTAATAAAATATCCTGCATGTTGTCTTATAAACAGATTGAAATATCACATAGGATAAAAGTTGATGAACATGGCAAAGAAGAACCTCTCGAACCACATCCTAGCATCTGCATGGAGGTAAGCTTCCGTAACCAAATTCTGTTTATTTTTGTCATTTTTAGTTTGGCGCAGCTGGTGTGGTTCTGTGCAAAAATCAACCAAATGGGGTAGGAGAGTTGCTTATAATCCCTGATATGGTCAAATGGAACAGCTATTTGGGTCATAGCTTCAGTGTTGTAGGGCATCCAATGTCTTTATAATCAACTCTAGCCTTGTTCGCTGTGAAAAAAAACTCTGGATTAATTTTAAAATTTTCCTTTATTTTGACGATCTGAAAATGAATTGACTGATCACCATTTAGGGGTCTTGGTTGCATTCCTGAAACACCTACAAAATTGACATTGTACACCTTGCAACCATAAAAAATGTTCAGCATAATTTTATTTGATTTTTATCAGGTATTAAGTTACCTCCGTCAGCAATTGAAAACTGTGTATGTTACTACAGAAGGAGTTGGTTATGAATTACGCATCCTTTGTCATGCCTGTGATGCTACGCTGCGACCGCTGCATAAACTTGAGGAATGTTTGAAAAAAGATAGTGTGCCATGTGGAAAAAGAAAGTCAGTTGCAACGACTCGTATCAGACGACTTTTTTCAACAGGTTTGTATAAGAATATAATTTGTTTATGAAAATGGTTTATATTTTATATTGGACACAGAAAGATGTGTATAAGAGACAGGCTCGACAGCGAGGGAATTCTACAAGAGCAATTGCTACGTCATTTGTGGCGATTTGAGATAGAGAAAGATGCCTGCAACTTTGATGTTTTTGTAGAACTAATGAAGAAGTTTGGATTGCTGTTTGAGAAACAAAAGGTAAGCTGCTTCTTATCATTTAGCAGAAGTAACTCTTTCTTAATATGTATGTGCATAATTCTTGTGCATAAATTTTCAAAACTTTTTGAGATTCATAATATGCCACATCAATGCTCATGTTTTCAAAGGGATCTCAACCTGGTAACCGAATATTCATGGTTCCAACATAACCCTCCCTCTTGGATCATAAGTCTTTTTTATTTGTGCTTTCCACACACGCCAAAAACCCTTTGACTCCACCCTTGATGTATTCAATTCTATATTTTATTGCGGTGGAAAAGACATCTCGGATTATATATGTAAGTAAATATGAAAATTATTAATTTTAAAAGCCGAAAATGTTATTATTTTGCTCTACAGGTTTTGATGATAACTCTACACAAGGAACCTTGAATTTTCTGGCACTTCAGACATTGATTGTTGGGTGTGGAACCAAAGAACTACGGAGGTACTTTCTAGACAAAACTAACCTTACCAAACCGGAAGTTATACCATTTTTGACAAGGGAGAGGTGTGCATTACTAAAGGATGTTGATTTTGGAGATGATTCAACAACAGTGTTTTCATCAACCAGCAATATTGATGCATTTCACATGGAAATCATGATAAAGTTAATTCGCTGCTGTTGTCACAACACTAATACAGAAGACTTCTGGGAGAACCCTCTGGTTGATGACAATTCCGAGCTGGCAAATCTTGTTCGCATCTATCAATATAAAAGAACTGTTCTAGACTGCAGTTATAGCAACAGTGTCACAAAGGAGGTGTTTGATAAGCAATGGAAGGAACTCACAGCAATTTTTACAGGTGTTGGAGTTCCTGTTGAAGACATTGAGAATTACCGCGACCCATGGCATTACAAGGATGGAGCCTTGGAAGGTAAGTAACTAATCTTATTAATAATAGCTGCTGCTGCTGTTAATGCTGATTTTGCTGTTGATGCTGAGTCTACTGCTACTCAAGCTGATTCTGCTGCTGATATTTCTGATGAAGATGCTGCTGCTGATACTGAGTCTACTTCAGCCTATTCTGATTCTATTGCTGATGCTGATTCTGCTGCTGTTGCTGGATCTACTGCTACAGATTTTGTTGATGCTGCTGATGCTCATTAATAATAAATGATAATAATAGTTAGGTTTGTAAAGCCTAGCATGCAAACAAGCCTCTATATGCTTGTGATTGAGCCAGTTGAGGTGCCAGTATTTTCCAGATCGGGGGTCCAAAGTCCCTGACAAGAACAAAGTTGGTGTTGCTAAAAACCTTTCAAAAACGGTCCAAGGGGCGAAGCCTCCAAAAATATGACAATTATTTAGAGGTTTTTAAGGCTTATTTTATCAATTTTAGAGTCTATTAATATGTAGAAAAAAAAAAAATTTTCCCGATAATTTGTGGTTTTTCTCCCCGACACGACAAAAGACCGGACGCAGTTTATAATGTTGTACGCATGACACTATTATGATCTAGTACTACACTTAAATTCGCTAAAAACTCAACTAATGTCGCTCCTACTGATGATAGTGATTCTGAGTGTGATGCTGATTTTTTTGCTGCTAATACTGATTCTGCTAGTATTGATTTTGTTGCTGATGTAATGATATGCAATAAAATCTAAATGAAAGTTGTGTATTAAAGGCATAATTGTAAATGTGACAAATTGAAATTTAATATACT
>NW_022738764.1:0-1245 GCF_011630105.1 Anneissia japonica
AAAACTACACTATTATTATTATTATTATTATTATTATTATTATTATTATTATTATTATTATTATTTATGAATCCCCTGATTTACGTACGCCCTCCGGTCCCGTGCCGTACGTAAATTTGAGGTTCTACTGTATATTGTTTCTTTATATTATTAATTCATTGTCCAATATGACTTACACTATAGATCTTGTTATAACTATAGAGTAAATATAGAATGTAATGTGCATAATTGATTTTTAAATATATTTTCTTAAATTTAAAATATTGCATTGAATGTATTAAAGAAATATATAATTTAAATTTATTAATATGATACATAATTTTTAAATGGTCAAAGTATGTAATAATTGTAACTGTTGGTGGAATTTAATAATAAATGCACAGTAATAAATAATGTTGTTTCAATTCATTTGGTGATAGAGTTTACAAGTAAATAGATATTGCAGCGACTCAGAGTTACTAATGATAACAGTTGGCCAATTAGAATTGAAACCCAGTTGAAAAAGCAGTTGGACCTCATAACCATTAGAATACCAGTTGAACCAGTTGGAATTGAAACCCATTGAAAACCAGTTGGACACCCATAGTAGAAAACCTATTGAAAACCAGTTAAAAACCCATTAGGAAACCCATTAAAAAACCCATTGGGAACCTGTAACCCGTTGAAACACCGTTGGACCCATTAAAACCCGTTGGACCTGTTGAGAGGGTGCGAAAACATGTGTTGGATTTTTCCAATGGGTTTTCAACTGGGTTTTTTCAACGGGTCTCAATGGGAATTTTTACCTGGGATTCGACAGGCAAATTACAGTAATATTTTTAGCAAATTTCTTTGAAATTTTTTTTGTAGGCATAGGGCCTAAGGCCTAGCTAGGTATACAGTAATTTCATCCCAGGTAACAAGCCCATAAGGGACCCATATGGTGCCCATATGCAGATCTATATGGGTACCATATGTGCAATCCTTGAGGAAACCTCCGGATTCTGCACCCAAGTTCCATGTGGGACCCATATGATTTAGCCCACATAGCCCAGATATAACCCATTTGGGGCCCACATGGAACCCACATTAAATTGTATGTGGGTGGCATATAGGTTTCCCATATGGGACCTATATTTTCTGACCCATATGGGTACCATATGTGCTATCCTTGAGGAAACCTCCGGATTCTGCACCCAAAATCCATGTGGGGCCCATCTGATTTAGCCCATAGCCCAGATATAACCCATTTGGGGCCCATATGTA
>NW_022738765.1:0-898 GCF_011630105.1 Anneissia japonica
CACTTTATCTCTGTTCGCTTATTGACAAACATGTTTCTTCCCGTTTTACTCGTTCTTCTCAATCCCTCAAACTTGTTACTCAACGAGTCAAGCATATTCGTACCGGTGAACGCTCTTTTTCTTTCTCTGCTCCTAAACTCTGGAACTCTCTGCCTCCTCAATTACGTATCATTTCTGATCCGCAATTATTCAAATCTACTCTTAAACCCTTCCTCTTCAAATAGTTCAACTTCTTTCTAACATCCTCCAGCGCCGGTGACAAGCCAGTTTTGTTTGCTTTAATATGCGCTTTAAAAATGTGTATTATTATTATATTATTATGGAAGAATTACTCGAATAGGTGGGTTTTTAGAAGCCGTATGTAGTGACCTATTGGACTTTCCCACTAGTAAATGTAGTAAGAATTTTGAACACAATTTCGAATATTATATAAGGAAATAAATTTTGATGGATAGTTGATAGTCAAATTATTAGATAATTCTTTTTTTAAATTTCATATACATTTATTCCAATTCCACAGTTGCAAAACAAAAATTTACATAGGATACATCAAAAGAAAACATGCATACATGGCGAAATATAATATGATGAAGATGATGGAATGGAATAGGGAAATCAAAACAAGCAACGCTTTAAACATTAAATCCTATTGTGATAAAACTATCCACCGTACGGTACACTTTCAAGCATACGTGAAGCAATTCTGTTTGCCAATTATAACTAGGTGAAAGGTGTCTAAAAAGGGGCCCCGACCTAAAACGGGCCTCCACCTGTTCTACCACCACGAATTTGTTAGGACAGAAAAAAATAAAATATTAAAATTTTGTCACAGCGTTGATCCATTGACAGTACCAAGTTTCATGTTGTTGGAGTCATTTAAACAATTTATACGACAAAA
>NW_022738766.1:0-656 GCF_011630105.1 Anneissia japonica
ATATACATAATTATATATAATCTATATAGGCTTAGAGGCGTTCGGCATTTTGCGCTATTATTATTAGGCCCCTATTATTATTATTATTATTATTATAATAATAATAATAATTATTATTATTATTATTATCGTCTTCTTATAACACTGCAAAATGAAGTGTGCAAAAAAAAATTAAATAATTGTATATACTATCTATATATTCGTATAAAATTACGCATTAGTTAAATAAATATTATATTTAGAAAGTCGAAAATAGCATCGCAAGCAGCCCACCCATGACCGCCCTCTGGTACCTTTCATGATGTACGTCTCTAAACAATTTTCCTGGAATGAGAAAAATACGGAGCTTATAAATTAATACCGGTAAATTACGGGGGACAGAATCAAAAGCCTTCGCAAAGTCCACATATATAACATCAGTCTGGACTTTTTGGTTAAATTTAAGGTCATGATGTACTCTCAAAAGATGAGATGTGCAGGAGTGTCTAGGGCGAAAACCAGGCTAATTTCAACATGTATGTACATGCAGTCTCTAACGATTCCTTCAAGAAGTTTAGGCGCAACATTTAACAATGTAATTGGCCGGCCGGTAATTACACACACTTTCCTTTTCTCCCCGGTAATTACACACACCTTCTTTTTCTCTCCCCCCCCCC
>NW_022738767.1:0-668 GCF_011630105.1 Anneissia japonica
ATTTTACTATATAAAAGTGTCATTTCCGGCCATTTCGAGAGGTACTATTTCCTCAAATTTTCTCAGCCCCAGCCATGGTGGGGCTAAGGTGGTTGTGAAATCCCGTTTTTGAAGTAGCCCTATGTAAAGTACATACTCAAAGACAATGTTTTTAAGCTTTTTTCTATGGTATATCACACACACATTAATAAGAATAAGATCTCTATGGTTGTCAAAAATCCCTGATAAAGGATCATGTTTGTTTAATAATACTACTACTTATAGTAATAATAATAATAACAATGATGATAATGACGATAGTAATAATTGATAATAATATTAATAGCAATAAAAAGTAAAGAAAATTGTGCTAAATGCGAAAAAAAGTTGTGATTTGTTGATCATACTATAGTATATATAGTTAAAGCTTAGTAAGCTATAATTAGGCCTAAGTTGTCTTGGATATTAAGTAGATTCCTGATAAAAAAATCATGAGAAATTTGTTGGCGTTTCATTTTGACTATAATGGTAATGTGATGATGATGAATTTTATTATATAAAAGTGTCATTTCCGGTACTATTTCCTCAAATTTTCTCACCTCAGCCCCAGCCATGGTGGGGCTAAGGTGGTTGTTAAATCACGTTTTTGAAGTAGGCCTATGTAAAGTACATACTCAAAAGACAATGTT
>NW_022738768.1:0-523 GCF_011630105.1 Anneissia japonica
GCAAATTCTAGGTGGGTTTGATCACTTTCCTTTTTTGTGTTTCTAAATTTTTGCCTATAGGCTTCAGGGACTAGTTCATATGCCTTTAGAATGACCTCTTTAGATCATAACATGAACTCTGTTCTATGGATAACTGGGTGTAAGTTTCCCTAGCTTTACCTATTAATACACTCTGTAGAAGCAAAGTCCAGTTTTCTTTTGGCCATTTTAAATTACTGGCAATTTTCTCGAAGTGTAAGAAAAATTTATCAACTTCTTTTTCCTGGAAAGGAGGAACAAGCCGGATATGTTTGGTTACGTCAAAATTAGGACTTGGATTAGAAAAAGTTTGACTTACCTGTACTGCATTAGCTAATTCAATTTCGCGCATTTTCAATTGAAACTCTCTCTCCTCTCTCTCTTTTTGCAACTGCATCTCTCTTTCTTCTCTATCTTTTTGCATCTCTCTTTCCTCTCTTTCTTTTTGTAACTGCATTTCTAATTTTTGCATTTCTATTTCTTTTTTATTTTGGAGTTCAATTTC
>NW_022738769.1:0-658 GCF_011630105.1 Anneissia japonica
TGCTTTGTAAGTTACAGTATTGTAACAAAAACTAATTCATTTTAGTTCTCAAATATGCATATTCTGTATATTGATTTATTAATTAAATTTTTGCTACAGGGTATTTTACAGCATTTATTTATTTATTTATTTATAATTTTTTTTTCTTGAATTTTATAATTGAGGGCCATTTTTTATTTCTTGATTCAATTCTTGCTTATACAGTATTTAAATATTCGAAGTTTTAAAAAAAATATATCATTTCTATTACCAAATTTTTCATTGAGGCCATTTTTACCTACCTGTCATATGGGGCCATTTTTACCGGGGCCATTTTTTCCGGAGCCATTTTTTCCGGGGCCATTTTTTCCGGGGCCATTCTTACTTACATTCGCATGTAGGACACCACCACCAAGAGGATGGTAACAATGACCATTTGCTAGACTGCTCATCCGTAAAGTATTCTATACAGCTTCCTGTGTAAACAACCTAGTCTAGGAATATCGTATTTTGCACTTCCTTTCTAGTCTATACTCAGAGACAGCAGGTAAATACAGTATTATACCTTGGGATATAGTGTAGCACAGGTAAGCTATTATGCTGTATACAGTTCAAACTTATAAATATAGTAATAATATAGCAATGAAGTTATAAATTATATTTTTATTTTTTTCATTTG
>NW_022738770.1:0-670 GCF_011630105.1 Anneissia japonica
TGAGCACCTTCTTCTTACTGTTGTTCTCAACTCTCAATTGTTTGTCGACAATCGTCACTGAGACCATAGTGTCAAGATTGTTTATTATCAGTGATTTGAGATCAATGTACACGTTGGTCCATATTTTGTTCTTTACCGCCAAAGGTACACTGTTACATGGGGCTATCGAGTCCGTCATTGACAATGTGATGGAAGGAGCATTTCCTTCACCTTGAAAGAGGTCTTCTACTAGATAGACACTCGCGTCCTGTGTTTGTGTTACTGTTTGACCACTGGACTCTCCATCCTTCAGAATTTTAGCAAACACCCCCCTGGAGGCAAAACCAACACATCATTCAGGCAAGATGGTCAGTGGAAACATAAACATGCCCGTAAGCAAAATGCCATTGGGCAAACATTGCCGTAGTAAAAAACCATCCACAGGCAAAATTCCCGTAGGCAAATCATAAATTATGCCTCAGGCAAAACATTGCTATCTTGGGCAAAATATGCCCATAGGCAAAAACTCTGACCTTAAGCCAAAACATGACTGCAGGAAAACATAAAATATGCCTTAGGCAAAACATTCCTATCGTGCGTAGAATATGCCACTAGGTAAACATGACCGTAAGCCAAAACATGCCCGTAGGAAAACAATTTCGGAGATAAAACATGCCGGAAGGCAAAACAT
>NW_022738771.1:0-522 GCF_011630105.1 Anneissia japonica
TTTATAAATATAAACACGCTGTAGTTTATAAAAATTGTCAGAATAGGTGGCAGAGGCACTTTAATTTAACAGAGGAATTGTAATAAAAACGTTGGCATCAGATCAATAAACATTGAACTTAATTGTTATGATGGTAATGCGCAAATGGTTAAAGCTGGGAAAAACCCTAAAAACCTAACAAAACATTGAATAGCTTATTTATAAGGATCAAATAAGTTATTAATTTACAATAAAACACAAGTTTTTCCGCTTATTTTATACTCTAAGAGGGTTCATTAAGCCGGGCACACACGCAGTGTTATTTTGTATTCGACATAGGCCTACACGACGTCTTCTCTCCCGATTAAGTGTCATAAATGATATAAATATAATATGACTTTACATGCGGTATTACCGTGGACCTCTCACCATTCAATACAGTACGATACAGTATTTATAAAAGAGCATCCGCATACAAAAACCACATACTAACTCTGTAGTCATGACTGATTTTCTTTCGTGGACGTTTAAAGATATTGTGCG
>NW_022738772.1:0-1817 GCF_011630105.1 Anneissia japonica
TAGTTGATTACCAAAGGTTACAATTTTTATTTTGAAGACTGCATGGTCTAGGAAGTGTACATTTGTTTATGGGACAAGTTTCCAAGGGTGGGTTTTCTAGGGGCGAGTCGACTGCCAAAGAGTGTTGCCAAAGTGCGAGCCAGCGTTTTATTTGATCACAAGTGCGAGACATACTGTATCACAAGTGTGAGCCAGCGAGCCGTGACGTCACGACAATAGATAGAGACGTTAGCCAGTGCAGTTGTGCGAGGTATCGGCTGAGATTTGTGGAGTACAATTCAAAAAACAACTATAGGTTTACTAATGAATTATTGTGATGTTAAATAGACAATGTTAGCTATCAAAGAGCGACGTTGTTTTTCATTGGGGCCTTCGTCCCTTCAAGGCTTGGCCTATACCATCCTAACTAGTCTATGCCTAGAGTAGGATAAGGCTAGCGCGACATGCGGACGTTGGTACGAGTAGGGTAGTCTACAAACGTCGCGTAAAGTAATTGATTTTACCGGGCAGAACGAAAGAAGGAAACTCCGCTTTTCAGTCGTCTTATTAGGCAGTCGTTTTTTTGACAATGACCTTTCAGAGGTCAAATTGCTGTCAAGAATTAGGAGCAATTATTTGTACGGCGAATAAAAAAAATTATTGTGTACTATTTGATGTACATTACATAAAAAAAAAGATATAAAAAAAAAGAAGATAGAAGATAAAAAAAAGAAGATATAAAAAAAAAGATTTCATTTAAAACGAAAAAAAAAAAAAAATTTCATATAAAGGAATAAAAGAAAAAAATTTTGTATATATTGGAACGAGGCTGTAAATTTAATTTTACTATTGCGGAAAGGAAACTGTTTATGATCTGCCGTAAAAAAGAAGATATAAAAAAAAAAAGATTTCATTTAAAACGAAAAAAAAAAAAAAATTTCATAAAAAAAAGATTTCATATAAAGGAATAAAAGAAATAATAACCAAAATCCATCCGTGTATTGATACCCTAATACACACAATCCATCAGTGTATTCATATCTGCATTGTGGACAGGTAACAGAAAAAGAAAAAGAAAAAGGAAAAAAAAAGAAAAGGAAAAAAAATTCATATCTGCATTGTGGACAGGTAACAGAAAAGAAAAAGAAAAAAAAAAAAAAAAAGAAAAGGAAAAAAAATTCATATCTGCATTGTGGACAGGTAACAGAAAAGAAAAAGAAAAAAAAAAAAAAAAGAAAGAAGATAATTTTTTTAGGAATGAGAAATTTCCATGGAAAAAAAGTATTTAATTGATACTGCCTTTTAGAAAGAAAATAATTTTTTTGGAATGAGAAATTTTCCATGGAAAAAAGTATTTAATTGATACTGCCTTTTAGAAAGAAAATAATTTGAATTCGTTAGACATGGACAACAATGATGAATGTGTCATATGCTTGGAGGAGCTGCTTATTGGTGGATTGACTTGGCATTGTAGACAGTGTACGGCAAGGGGGCATGTAGAAAGCATAAAAAAATGGTTGAACAACAGTGTTACCTGTCCACAATGCAGATATGAATACACTGATGGATTGTGTGTATCAGGGTATCAATACAAGGATGGATTTTGGTTATTAGGTTTATTCTTGTATATGGCGATGCTGATGGTGTGCCGTTTGTATATGAGAACGAGGTTGTAAATGGAATTGTACTATTGCTGAAAGTTGTATATAGTACAAGTTGTATATAAAATATGAAACGCGAGGCTGTAAATTGAATTTGACTATTGCGGAAAGGAAAATGTTTATGATCTGCCGTAAAAAAGAAGATATAAAAAAAAAATTTCATTTTTTTTCATTCTC
>NW_022738773.1:0-1324 GCF_011630105.1 Anneissia japonica
ATACACACACACACATACATACATACACATATATATATGAGATTTTGGATTAAAAAAAATAAACCCTCTTTAAAACGTGTTACAGTACTGGTATAAGTTGTTATGCTGTCTACCATTTATTTTGTATAATAATATTGTTATGTTAGTTAATACTTTGTTTTCTGCTACACTAGTTTTTGGAAACTTTACCGGAAAAAAGAACTAGAGATCTTCAATGGCGCGTTTCGATCTTCTTCTACTGTTCGCATGTTGGGGCACGGGGGTTTACATTAATTCTTTTTTCTTGGAACAAAGTTGGTTAAAAAAACCCGTGTAATGGAAACACTGCTCTATCCGATTATATTTTGCCTCCCTATTGCAATATATAAACGATATACTGTATGCTATTTATTCTACTGATCGATCAAATGAATATTCGATTACTGTATTTGATTTGTTAATTGATAGGTTGTTATTGTTATTATTGTTATTGATTCAGAACTTGCTTACTGATCGTGACAACGACAAAGTTCTATACCTCTCGCTTTCTGCCATGGTTCATCAATTCTGTGCCGAGAATAAAAATTGCATGGATGTCCAGTCGGTAACAAATGCACTCGATTTCTTCGAAGAAGCTCTTGGGTTCGATTGTAACACAAACACTGACGACGAAAAGTTAAAGGTAAATATAATAATTCCTATTTCAATGAATGGATTGTCGATTGCTTTGCTCTAGTTGTTTTTAATACGATGTTTAATTTTTAATTTATACTTGAATATTTTTAGCTCAACTGGTACTAAACTTAATATTTCATTAGGGACAAACCATAACTCTAACCAAAAGCAGAAATTATATTTATGCTGCCATTGCTAGTCTGCGCAAAACGGAAAATTTGTATAATCTACACTTTCTTTTATTTGAAATCAAATTTTATCAATCTATGAAAATGATTTTAGAAAAAATAAATTGCACTTTTAGTCAGATAAATAAAATATATAAATTTGTGTACTTTATTTACTTGTAGATGTTGCTAGCACTAAAGGCTCTCGGTAACTCCGGTCAGGCCGTCTCGATCATCCCAACTCTCGATCGATGCTTTGAGCAGAAACTCAACCCAATCGATGTTCGTATTGCGTCTATTGAAGCACTCCGACGCATTCCATGTGCAAAGGGAAACGTAAGTAAATTGCCCTGGGGCAGATTCAAGGGAAAGCAGCTGACAAATCTCCCTCCCCTTAATTTTGTTAAAATAAACAAAATTAAGGAAACCATTTACATCTCCAACTATGGTGGGCTGTGGTGGTCTGCACCCTCCATTTGTACACTTCTTCTATGGGGTGGGCT
>NW_022738774.1:0-713 GCF_011630105.1 Anneissia japonica
GAAGATAACATCTTGTTGGAAAACCTGCTGGCCGCCAATCGAGGTCGCATCCTGACGGTGGCATTTTGTAACACGAAACAGATCTCTCTCGATGTGGCGTTCTCCTCTACGGAGAATGGAGGCGGGAGACACTACGAATGCTTTGCCTGGACCAAGGTGGACGGAGTGAGGTGTGTGGGCAGGCAAGGAACCATCGAAGACACGCACACGCTTCTGAATATGTACGGCGTGTCGAATGCCTCGTTGGAATTGGAGGAATACGTTGTCAGACTCGGCACAATAGGAGACGACATGCCGTCCATCGACAGGGACGCCGACAGGATCGTCACGATGGCAATTGCCGTGAAGGACGAGGAGAATCTGCTGGAGCCGTTTCGAAAAAAGCAGGTGCTTTAGCAATTTAACGAAACTTTGAGATTGTCCGTCACTTTCGTCAGAAGTGAAAGGGACGTGCGTCCGTACGTCCGTTGCTACTGCGGCTTCGTTCGAGAGAACGGACAACTGTTTGCTGCGGAAACTCTACTGCTGAAGGCAATGAACGAGTGGTTGACGACTGAAGCAAAATTCGCCTCAGTTCTCAACGTGATGCTTCTGAACAAAGGACACGCCCTTCCCAACTCCATCGCCGTTGGTTTTGCTGGGCATAAGAGGAGCTGCGGCACGATAGACGACGCCGAGTTAAAGAGAATGAGAACGGTCGTTCAAGCACATCT
>NW_022738774.1:781-959 GCF_011630105.1 Anneissia japonica
AACGTATATTTTTTGTCTGTTTACTCATTTACAGTTTCCGATCGACTATAACAAACGTGATGCTGTTGTAACTCTGAGAGTCTAGTTGTTTCTTTACATATCCTTACATAAATGAGAAGAGAGGGGAAATAATTGTACGAATAAAAATTATCTGCCTTTTTTTTTCTATCACACACAC
>NW_022738775.1:0-3948 GCF_011630105.1 Anneissia japonica
AAAAGAGGGACTTCTACAGATGGAGGATCTAGACCACATCAGCCCCACCATGGTTGGTGCTCATGGTAAGAAAATTTATGATTATAGCACATCAAGATAGCCGGAAATGGCCCTCTCAGAATTTTTATCTCCATTTTACTATTCACTTGTTTCTTAACTGCTACTGTACAAACAAGTGCCAGGAACCAAGGCTCAAGCGAAAAGAAGGAGAAATTTTTAAGACACTTTCCATACTATGTAAAGCTGCATTCACACCCGATCGAACCAAAATTTGTAGAACGTTTTGATGCGCGTCTAGTACGCGCCTCTATTCTTTAAAACTGATTCGATTTTCTTTTGTGTTTCGTTTAGCCATACTAACCAAATTCGGATTCGGTGTGAATCTAACTTAAGGGTTATGATTACCTGTCTGTTTTTATCACACTGTCCTTTATGCAGCCTTCTGTTACTCTTTTTCATTTCAATATTAAACTCTGCACCCAACTATTTTGTTCTTTGTACAGTAGGTTTCTTTTATATTATTTTTGTTTCATTCAGTTCATGACAGCATGAGCGCTATATAAATTTTCACCCAAACCATTACCAACTCCTTACCATAACCAAGTATCTATGTTGTCTCCACAGATATCTGTATCGAAAGCGTTACAGTTTATGCATGCACACCTACTGTGTGACATTTTAACAAAATAATACTCAGGCGTTCTGGTTGGCATTCCAACCATAATAAATTCAAGTGCCACAGTAGTCACACACTGTCGCTAGAGCCTATTTTGATTATTTAAACTGTTTGTTTATATCAGGGAGTTGTTTATAACAACGTCCAGATTCCAAACTGAGTCTCATAAGAACACTGCTAATTTCAGAAAATGCCCACGTTCAACAACCTTTTTGCAGACATATGGCCTCCAACAATCAATATTTTACAACTTCCTGATAATTACAGAATTATGTCAACAATTTATTCTTTGACTTTCAGTGCACTACACAATGTCCACCCATTACTTTGTTCTCTTTGCAGATGTCTGTATCCAAAGCATTGCAGTTTATGGATAAAAAAGATCTTGAGTGTGCCATCTGCCTCAACAGGTTTCACCAACCAAAGACACTGAAATGCATGCACACCTATTGTCTACATTGTATCAAGAAATGGGTGGAAACTCATGGCAAGATGAAATGCCCAACATGTGGACAAGAACATGATTTAACAAAAGAAGACCTAAAAAAGCTGGCTTCCAATACAATGATAAGTCAACTACTAGAGTATGTCATGAAAATTGAGGATCAGAAACCGACTAAATGCTCTTTCTGTGACAATCAACCATCATACCACTGCTCAACATGTCAGCTGTATTTATGTGGAGGCAACTGTATCAAACAACACAAGGCCGTACCTTCCACTAAGCATCATCCACTTTACACATTAGACATAAAGGAACAGGAGGGCAATCAATGTCCAGCTCACTGCAACAACACACTAGAATTTTACTGCACTACTTGTAACAAATCTGCATGTAAGCAATGTGAACACATTTTTCACTGTTGTCAAAAACAACATGAAGTGATTCCAATGTCAACTGCTGTAGATGAGTTTAACAAAGATGCCAATGAAATTTTTAAGTTAGCTCATGAAATTGAAAATAAATTAACAGAAAATCTACAAATTTTAACTAAAGACAGATTACAATTTGATTCCCAAGTAAAGTTATGCAGAACAGCCATAGAAATTCATGAAAAGAAACTTATCAAGAAAGTTCAAGAGAAAAGCAAAGAATTAATATCTGACCTTGACAATATATACAAAACAAATAAAAGAAATTTCGATAGTGAAATTAATGATATTGATTCAAAGATGACTCAATTAAAGAATCTAATAGTTTCAATCAATTCAATAATGAACAAACCAGAAAAAACAAAAACTCTTTCATCCAAAAAGACAACTATAAAAGCTGTTAAAGACAAGGTCCTAGGAACTGATTTTGAACAATCCTTTCAACAGAGAAATATCAAACCAAATTGTATTCTATCCATGCAACTGGATGAGTTGATGAATACCGATGGCATTGGTAAAATCACAACTGCTGATAGCATGACATACAATGTTGCTGAAGATGATGAACAAATTACTGTGACAAAAGGTCAACCATTTGTAGTGAAAGTATCAAGTCCAACAGAAACTAAACAATTAGTTGCAACACTACTGAACTCATCAGGTGAAGAATCAGCAACTCAGATAGAATATCAGGAAGGTAAAGAGTACAAAATAACAGGTAGATGCAATGTGGAAGGTAGTTGGAAAATGAAGATCACAGTTGGCGCTGCATACATCAAAGGATCTCCAGTGAATATCAAGGTAGAAACACTGGGACTTGTTCATACCATTGATAACATATCAGATTATAAAGAACATAATAAAACAGAGACTGTGACAGATGTAACGTTAGATAGAGATGGATGCATATTAGTATCAAGCTGTAGTAAAGATATATTGAAATTCAACCAATCCGGTTCATTTGTTGCTAGGATACAGGTACCACAAGATTTTAAGATCACTTTCATGCATCCAACAGGTGATGGTCACATATTGTTTAGTGATGGATTAGAAAATCGTGTTGTAATGTGTGATTATAAATTTCAAGAAGTCCGCTCATTTGGTAAAGGGATGTTGGAAGATTCAGGTCGCTTGACATTCAACAAGGAAACTAGAGCCTTGTATGTTGTAGATTTTTGTGCTCACTGTATTTATAAATTCAATGTTGATGATGGTAGACATCTTGGTACATTAGGTTCAAAAGGTAATGGAGTGGGTCAAATGCTGTACCCAACAGATGTTGCTTTGACCAAGGAAGGTCATCTGATTGTTGCTGACAATGGAAATCAAAGGATACAGATGTTTGATGCAAATGATAGGTTTATGACAACTTTGATACACAGTGGTGAGGAAGATGGTGAACTTGATGATCACAATGATGAAGATGGCGATGAAGATGGTGATGAAGATGGCGATGAAGATGGCGATGAAGATGGCGATGAAGATGGCGATGAAGATGGCGATGAAGATGGCGATGAAGATGATGTTAGTAGTAATATACTCAGTGCTTCAGGTCCTATTGGTGTAACTATTGATTTTGAAGAAAATATTTTAGTATCCTCAATTAGTAATCAATTAAAATTATTTGATAAAAACGGTGTCTTCATAAAACGAATTGATCATGCAGATGATGGATTAGAATTTCCATGGGGAATCCATGCAATCTCCGTTAGACCAAGAAGAGTAGCAGTAGCAGACTGCAATGCCAACAACATTAAAATATTCAATTATTAAAATGACATTGAATTGCATGAATCATAACATCATAACAATGATCTATTTTAATACGTTTACATTAATATGATTGTTTTTATCATGGAGGTTATACATATATATACCATGGGGAATCCATGCAACCTCCAAGACACCAAGAGCAGCAGTAGCTGACTATAAGTGCAAACAATGTTAAAACTTTCAATTATTAAAATGACATTTAAATGCATGAACCATAGTAAGGAGTTTTCGATGGACGACGTTATCTTTAACGGATAACATCATAATTTATTCATCTTGCGTTGCGGAGTATGTTAATTTAAGAATTTTTACGTGGTCGATGTACGTTAGTTACGGGTTTGCGCATGCGTATTTTGATTTGTTTACAAAAGGGGCGGGGCTATCGCGCTGCATGTTGGGTACTAACATTAAAGTTAAGGTTAACGTCGTGCATCAAAAACTCCCTATTATCATTACAATGTAATATACATTTCATATCTATTGTGGTACATTTCAATATGATTATTTTTATCGTGTAGTTTATATGAGGCTTGTCATCCCAACTGTGTCTAATTGTTAAACTGAGCAACCAGCATCAAGAAAAGTCTCTTTAGCAAAGAGAATACGTATCTACTCATAACTTTAGC
>NW_022738775.1:4278-10235 GCF_011630105.1 Anneissia japonica
TATATATACTTTACTTTGTATTTGTTGTCAGTTGTCCTCACACTAAGGAAGAACACAGGAGTGTGATTTAATAAATTATATTGCTTCATAGTATGTTTACAACTCATAGCTGTTTTCTAATGCTGTCATTCTATATTTTATCAAAGCAAATGCGGAATCAATATATGTATATATATATAAATCCATTAAATAATATTTTGTTTCATATATTGTGAGCATTACAATAACAAACTACATTTGAAGCCTGGCACGACCTGGTTTGCTCAGTGGGCGCTAGACACCGTCTGCTTATCGTCCTTAGCAGACCGAGCGGATTGTCATTATGCTATTTTGTGTGCCTCATCGATGCAGTGTCTGCCCAGTTTTATAAACATCAATAATAATTTTGTATATTTAAGTACAGTATACTCGTAGTTGCATAGTTCCAACTAGTAGAAAAGTACTATTGTATAATACTGTACATATTTGTAGTTGTATATTAATTTTAACTATAAAAGTTAATAGTCCATTCACATTTTAACACAGCTACATTGTTAGGGAGGTAATACATATGCCAAATATCAATGCTTTATCATGCACGAGTTTGCATACTACGCGATATACTATAAGTAATCTGCTTACAATTATCAATTTCAAAATAAATGCATGGGAGTAAAATTATTACATATTATTGTTGCATTTTGTACAAAGTTATACCACCTCCACTCCAGATTAAAAAAAAATAGATACAACATTAAAAACATTTTTAGCATCCCACCACAATTGAATAGCAGCAATGAAGATTCTATATTTACAGTTTAATTTATGTTATTTACAGTACAGTAATTAGGAATGGTGATTTTCATAATATAAGATAGATAAGATGAAAGTTTATCTTATCTTATATCTTTATTATAATAATATAGTGATTTTCACTTCTATTTTTATTGATCTTAAGTAGTTTTAAGATTTCTTATTTGGTGCTTAAGTTCTTGGATTCCTTCTTAAAAAAGCATGTTCTTGATTTACAGCTAGGTGTAGGTATTTTGAGCCACCAAAATCTGTTTTAATGTTTACAATTCTATTTTAATTCAAAGGGTAACATCTTTTATTTTTTTCCTGGTGATAGCTTACTGTCCATGTATTTTCGATGTACAGCTAGTCATTAAATTTTATTTCACTAATTTTAGTGATGACATGGATGTGAACAACGCAATGACCCAGTACAACTATACACTTACCTTACTTAGAGATGAACTGGCCCCATTAAAATCTAAGACCGTTTCTAATCATGCATCCCCTGCTTGGTTCACCAATAATTGTAGGATAGCTAAACAAGCAAGACGTAAAGCTGAGTGGAAATGGCTGAAATCTCAAAATCATTGTGATTTCCCCGAGTATAAGATTCAATGTAATATTTACCACCATACGCTTGAAGATTCTCGGGTTTCTTACCTCCAGTCTCAGATCGAGGGATGTGGACATGATCAGAGAGCTCTGTTCAAGCTTGCCTACAAGCTACTTGGTAGGACAACCGTGACAAATTTACCACCATCATCCAGTAAGCTTCAGTTGGCTACTGACTTTAACACATTTTTCGTTGATAAAATCAAACGTCTGCGTCAGGGTATCTCTATCAAATCTGAAGTTTCATCTTTCACAGCCGCATCTCATCCCTCATGTCATATCACCAAACTTGAAAGCTTTGAGACAGTCAGTGAAGACACGGTTGCAAAACTTCTTATATCTATGGCACCGAAATCTTGTGATTTGGATCCTTTCCCTACCAAGATTATTCGTAAACTCAATTGTGCTGTCTCATTATTTCGTTCTCTTGTCAATTCGTCCCTATCCTCCGGCATTTTTCCTGACTCTTTAAAAATTGGTATTATCACGCCACTCTTGAAAAAATCAACATTGGATCCTCATTCGTTTATCAATTATCGGCCAGTTACTAATATCCCTTTTGTAGCCAAGATCATTGAGAAAGTTGTCTGTTCAATTCTTGTTAAGTTTTTAAATTCCAATAATTTATTTGATTCTTACCAGTCAGCCTTTAGAAAAGCACACAGTACGGAATCTGCTGTAATGAAAGTTAATAATGATATTTTGCAGGCCCTTGACAACGGATATTGTACATTATCAGTGTACCTCGATTTTTCCGCCGCGTTTGATACCATCGATCACAGTATCCTCATTGATCGACTTTCAGCTTTAGGGATTTCTGGTACAGTATTAACATGGTTCAACTCTTACATAAAATCTAGACAACAGTCTGTTAGAGTGGAATCAGCCATTTCAGTTCCAGTCCCAGTGAATTTTGGTGTTCCTCAAGGTTCTACCTTGGGGCCCATCAAAAGGCGACATCATTCAGAAACACGGTATTAAATATCACATTTATGCCGACGACACACAATTGTACACATCTTTTAGTCCGGAGGCTGCCGCAGAGACAGTTCGCAACTTAGAAGGTTGTATTGATGTTCATAGATGGCTGTCTATCAATATGCTTTGCTGCAATACAGACAAGACAGAAGTGCTGTATATAAAGCCTAAACGCCGTCTAAATGTACCCATCATTGAAAACATCCGCGTGGGAGACACCTACATCATTCCATCTTCTGAGGTGCGACATATCGGTGTAACGTTTGACTCCACACTATCCATGATTAGACATATTACAAACACATGCAGAGTAGTATCCTTCCATCTCCGCAACATCAAGGCAGTTAGGCGTTATTTTAAATGAAGATGCTACGTCAAAACTTGTACATTGGTTACATCAAGATTAGATTATTGTAATGGAGTCCTTTACGGAATACCATTAACATCAATTAGAAAGCTGCAGCTATTGATGAACATCGCTGCTCGTCTTGTCACTGGGACACCTAAATTCCATCACATCACCCCTACTCTTCGTCGTCTTCATTGGTTGCCAGTGAAACAGCGTATTGAATTCAAAGTACTTTTATATGTTTACAAATCAATTCACAAGTTATCACCACAATACATTTCCGAATTAATTAAGGTTCGTTCTGCAACTTGCACTCGTTCCCTCCGGTCAACAACTGACTCAACCAATCTCTATTGTCCATCCTTTCGGTTAAAGTCTTGTGAGGAGCGATCGTTTATGGTTGCTGGGCCCAAGTTGTGGAACTTGTTACCTTTATTTATTCCTGAGTCACCTTCTGTCACCATTTTCAAAGAACGACTTAAGACCCACTTAACACTCCCTTTAATTTATTTTTTTTTCTATTTCCTTGCCAGCTAGCTTTTATAGGTTTAACTAGGATAGGAGGCGCCCGAATCCGAGATGGCCGAGACTCAACAGGTGCTGACTGTAGTTCAGTTAGATTGAACCCTAGCCAGCGATGAGGGCGTATCCCCATACTTCGGTTTGGGTGCTGGCATGGTATTCAAATTTCACTTCTTTTTATTTTGTGGTTTTGGTTTCCGTTCCATCTTTACACTTGCCTGATAGCGCTTAGAGACTTTTTGTATTTTGCGCTCTATAAATTAATAACCATTAACCATTACAATTCATATTTTCATTGTAGGGTCACCAATGTATAAACTCTATCGTTTTTAGGATGATTACTTTCAATAATCAGTGTTATAAAATTATCTTTTTTAATATGCACTTTCATTTGTTGGTGAATAAAGAATTTTAAATTGGAAATGTCTGCAATTGCTTACCTGTTGATACTGTAGCTCAAGTATGTCTCTTTTCTTCAAGGCTGAAGTCTACTTTCTTTGGCTCAGGGATGGTGAATATGTCAGGGAGAATAAGGTTAGCTAAGCCCCCTGACTCCTGTCATGCACCAATCTGATAGTGGATCAGATGCTCAGCCTCAGTTGAAACCTAGAATATACAAATAATATCCAAAGTCAACCATGTACAGTAATTTCATGACGAAGAGTGATTTTGTCATTATAGTGCAGCTGTTATTGGTTGCGATGATCTCTTTCCAATCCAAATATCTGATATTAACATCATATTGATGAACACATTCTAATATTTTTGAAATTAAAATAAACCTCTAACATCATTCTGCCAACTGCCAAAATGTGCTGCCAGTGATTTGAAAGCTAAACCCTAAAGAAAAATAGGAATATGTGGCAAAGACAAGCCAAACCAGTCACTCGTCGCAAATAATGATCAGAGATATTGCCAAAACATGCTGGAATGTCAAATTTTTAAAAGCTATTTTATTGCACTAAACTAACCTTTATATAGCTACACATCATGCTATGCTGTTATTTTCCCCATTTTCAATATTAAAACAACATTTTTTAACGATTTGGTGATAATCTTTGCCTGAGAAATACACGAAATAAACTTTGAAGGCAGATTTCTCTAATATTGTCCTTTAAACAGCTGTATGTTAAAATGTTTGTAAAAGGAAATGTCCGATTTAAACGATTCTTTTACCATTTTGTAGCTCTCATTTTACTGTTTACATGTATTAATAACTAAAAATTGATTTTTGCGACCAGTGACTGGTTTAGCTTGTCTTTGCCACATATGTTGTTTTGTTTACCAATCAGCATGAGGTGTATAATGACAAGAAAATACTGTAATTTGTGCGTTTTTGAAAGCTCTTTTAATTGCATACATACATATTTTAACTTTACTGTGAGCCTATGAAACAAATAATGATTATAATTTACAATGTGAACTGATAACAAAAAAAAGAAGAAACTTGATTTGAATTTGTCACTAGGACAGCAAAAGAATGCAAAACAGAAAAGAAAAAAAAAAACAGTACCCCACCCAGTTTTGAACTGCTTAAAGCAGAATTGGTCTTTTAAAGTCAAAAGGTGTTGTCAAATTTGAAAGAAGAATGCAGAACTCAATTCAGCAAAGAATATATATTTTTAATCTCATGTTTATCTTGTTGGTTCACCTTTTAGATGTGTGTGAGTCCCAACGTCTTGAGACGACTGGCTGCTTGTTGTACATACTATACCACAATAAAAAAAAATAAATAGTATATAGTATTCTACAGCTTGAAATGTCTAGTTTGATTAAATCTCACCCCAGATTGTTATTTTAATTGAATCCATTGAAATTATATAGGGGTTTTGTGACTCATTTTAACTCATTAAAGATGTACTGTCCTTTGAAAATGAAATAAAATTCATACAAATTAATTTTGAAATTAACTAGCTCATTTTGCAGTAATATACACATTTAACTTGAGCATAGAAATTATTTGAATTTCCCAAAATGTGTTCCCTGATTTTTATACTGGATAATAGGTATTGTTCTTGGAATACACCTTTATACACAAACTTACAATTAAACAGTCATAAACAGAAATCCTAAAAATCCAACTACCTTGACAACAATTATGAAAAGTAAGAATGCAAATCAAATGAAATAAATATTTATCAATTAAAGTGGAATGGCCGAGCGGTTAGTGCAGGGGCAGCGAAACCTACAACCATAATATTGTGCTGTTTCGAATAGCATGCTCGCCTGGCAATGGTGCAACGTTGGGGCCCTGTGGCTTCTTAGACTGGGGGCCTCTTTGTTGGTCTCACCAATCACCATTTCCATTGTGGACTTTTAGATATGCTCATTTTTAATCATGTTTGTCATGTGTTCAAACTAACTACGAAATAATGATGTAATATCAGTGGCGGATCCAGAAATTTGAATAGAGCGGGCCCAGGGAGTTCACTGATGGAGGGTCTATACAACCTCAGGCCCACCATGAGGTAAGACAATTTATGAATATGTTACATCTAGATAGCTGTAAGTTTCACTACAGACTTACAATTTGTATATAATTTTCTTTTTATCTCCATTTTTTAAAAGATTTTGAAACTTTTAGGGGGAACCTATTAGGGTTTTGTCCTACAGTAGATGTCAGAGACATAATATGCTCTTATATCGACAAAGTCCTTTTGGGTCGGGGTGCTACATCGAGGATCAAAAGGTCTGGGCCCTGTAGAGTGCCGCATTACGCCAT
>NW_022738775.1:10969-18319 GCF_011630105.1 Anneissia japonica
CTATAGGGTGAATATGTCTGTGTGCATGAGGTTAAGATTTATAGCTTGTAAGCTCCTTAATGCAGTCACCTGACAGTGGTTCGATATCAGATGCTCAGCCTCCAGGTGAAATACAAATATACAAAAGTGAATCATGTACCAATAATTGAATTATATAAAAAGTGATTCAATAGAATAGTGGAGAGCTGTTGGTGTTGGTGGTAAAGATGGTCACCTAATCCCAATTTCAGATATTTATAACAACATACTGATATACACATTTTATTAAATTAAAATAAGCACAATATTGGGGGTCTGCACTCTTTCATGAAAATTTTAAAATAATGATTGTAACAATCATCATTTCATCATGTACTGTCTCTTGAAAATGTTTATCACAAAATGTATTCATAATTCATTCTATTAAGAAGGTTAACACAAAATATTCAACTGATTTAAGGTAGCAACAGGTACACTTCCAGTTCTACCAGTCAAACAACTGTCTAAAGGAGGTAAGTAATATAATTACATTCCAATGAGATATTTAGGATTTATTAAATTGTCATAATACCATTGTCCATAAGCCCATCCCTCTAGGCAATACTAGATAAAAAAAAAAATGACAGTTTGTCCTATAGATGTGAGTGATGGTTAAACCAGATGGCATTTCTTCATACATGCCTCATTCAAAGACAATTTTTTTTCCCTGAAAGTAATTTGTAAAAGTCAGCTGTGAGCTACTCATTCAAATCATACCCTGGTTTTGCCCAGGGTAACAATAAAGTATGGGATGGGCTTTAGAGGTGGGCTTACATCAGAAGAACTACAGTATCTATATACACATACAATTTGTGATGCCTGCTAATTTCATTAGAATACATACATGCAGAGATTTGTTTGCTAAAAAAATGAGTGAGAATGTATTAAATATAAATGCTTTAAACTAAGTAAATAATCAAACATATTTATGAAATCTGCAAAACAGAATATTTTGTGGGTTGAATGAGACATTGGGACGGGAGATGACGAGCTCAGTCGGCTAATCTGGTGGTAGCCACTCTGTGTGCACTGAACCATAGAGATCTTTAGGTCCCCGGTTCAATTCCCATCACTGCCTCTCCTTGTGTTTCAGCCGGAGGGCTGGAATACAAGTTACAATAGCGCACAATAGACGTTTAAGCCGTTGGTCCTGTGTGCATTTATGGCCCATGTGCAAATTAAAGACCACAGTACACTCTTCGGAAAAGAGTAGGGGATTGTCTCCTGCTGTAGGCCTACTGCCCAATCACCACCAGAAGGACCCCACTGGAAATAAGTCTTCTTCTATACTATCGTGGGCTATCCTTGGTGTTTACACTGAATAAATCCAATCCAATCTAATGGGTCAAATGTCACAGCTGCAATTAATCTAGGATTACTTACAAACAAATGCATATGATGCATATTGATGCTTACCTGTTGGAGGGCAATTAAGACCTGTCCAGGTTAAAGTCTGTCCAAAGTAGAGCAGTTAATGTGTCAGGATGCCGAAGGGAAGGAAACACCAGCGTTTTTCGCATGACTCCACATCTTATGGCTCAAATTGAGACTACAGAGCATAAATTTCACACTAAAGTCACCTGAAATTAGATGTGAATGAAGTTTATGAATATAACATTGCCTAAGAGCAATGACTTGACAAACACAGGCAGACATTATTCCCAAGTATTTCCATGCACAAGGGCACTCATGGTGTGGAATTGGCCTTCAGTGTGACAAATCAAATACAGTACAAGTGTATCAGTTGCAAAATGAATATCTTGCCACTTGGGTAGCCATCAATAAAAAAAAAATACTATAAACATTATATTGCATATTTATATTATTATTATATTGTATTATTATAATGTATAGTAGTTTTGTTTTTGTTTTTCTATATTTTATTAACACCGTAGTTGTTTTTTTTTCTCTTTATCTATGCCTGTTTGACCTATAAGTTCCTAATCTGACTTCATATAGAATTATTTTACTTTATATGGTAATTTATTATTGTTATTGTTAAAAGTGACATTTATTTATTTTTAATTTGTTATATTTGTATTGTAAGGAAATAGAAAAATATGAAAACAAATAGTATAAATAAATAATCAATCAATCAATTTTTTTAATCAATATACCACAACATTTATTTATAGAAACCCTTCCTTTGATAACGAAAGATACATTAACTTTACTTTATGTCTATGAATATGATGAACTATTTGTCAAGGTGATGCATTAGAATGCTTTCATTTCCGAAACCATTTTTCATAGTTGTTTGGAGATTAATTTATCTTATTCAAAATGTTCATGGAGATTTAGATATTCACATTTGAGGCATGTTGTGGCAAAATGGCTAAGTTGTAGCAAAAATTGAAATTCAAGTTAATATTGGTATTTTGAGATACCTGAGTATGTGATCTTTAATATGAGGGCTCATTCATTCAAATTGGACATTTCAAGCCTAAGTTATTGGAAAGTGAAAGTACAGCACTCTTTAGAGTCAAAATAAACATGATTTTGAGTAATTGCCTTTCAAATTTATTTGTGCATACATTGTAATAGAATGAACTACCAAAATAATGTTAAACAATTTGTTGACCACTTCCAGAACTAATGATTGGGACATGATTAACAAGACATTAAACTGTTGATCTATAGTGAAAAACAAATTTGGATTTTAAGGCAATTTTTTGAGCTCCCATATTTTATAGCTCATTTACTCAATAATGGACTGTGCGACAACCTAACCATTTCGCCACGACATGCCTCATTTGTTAAAAAAAGACAGGAAAGTGGATTTGAGAAGGACATTGGGATAATACACTAGGGGTATGGTTAAACAAATAATTCCAAAGAATGTTCAATGTACTGTAAGGATAGATACATGTCTTCTATTTGTGTATTGACCAAGATGTACTTCTACAAAAATAAATCTAGATCTAGTTTTTCAAATCATACATACTGCTGAATTCTACACTAATTTTACCACCAACAATCTCAATATATTTCAATTCACATGCTATCTCATTGTAGAGCTATCAGCTGTACAGGTCCTAAACAAGCAATCCCATCTTGATATTTGGACTTTGTATGCTCAACACAATTTAATCAATATATATCCTGCACATTTCAACAACACCCACATTCAACTGATCACAAGTAGCACAAGTAAACTGTATTACATATACCATAGCAGTTGATACAAGGTAAGAACTTCATATGATTGTATTATTAATTAAAGATTGAAAATAATAAAATACACAATGACAAGAGAGACACACTGCTATGATATGGAATAGGAGGCCTGGTTTAGATGGCAGACGTTTCATGGTCGACTTACGTAAAGACACATTCTGATTTATTTAACTAGATAGATTTTCCTATTTGGATTTTTATATGTACTAAATAACTATCATAAGTCAATCTTGACAACATCACTGCAACTCCCAATGTTATTTGCCTATTCCCCACCATCCACTAATTTTTTTCAATTAGTGGATGCTTGGCTTCATTTTTTTAGGTTCTCATTTTTGGTCACCGCGAAGACATCGTGCACTGCGATAAAAATTGAATTGTAATTGAAATTACTTTTGTAAAACAAGGTTAATTAGAACCCGAATAAAGTTACTTTAAATTCAATATTAAGTATATTAAGCAATTCCTTGAATCAATGAACCCTAATAATCTAAACAAACTAAACGTTTAACAAAATCTATTACATGTATAACTTCCGATCTAATTCATTAATAAATTAACACAAGCTAACAATTAAAAAAGAGAGGAATTCTAAATATCACAAAACCTGAACAACCAATAAAAAAAAAATTGAAAAAATGTTAATTACAGTACATTGACAAAATTTCTGATGATGACATAATTAATTTTTGACAAAATTAATAAAAGTAATAATACCAATTAAAAGAAATAAATAAGTATTGATTAAAGCACTATATAAAATGTTTATTATCAATAGGAAACAAATGCAGACTTAATACAAACAAAATAATTTAACATCTAAAAGAAATAAATACAAATAAGTATAGCCATTCAAAGTTCATGAGTGTGCATTCAGAGAAATACAAATGTATTCAAATTTACAAATTGTTTTTGAAATGATAACTGTCACAATGTAGTTACATTAATAAAACCAATGAAACATGACATTTTTTGTTAGCAAAAAAAAGTTTTACAAACCTGATTTTTAAAAATTTACATGGTTTATAATTTCATAAAATACAATCCAAAATCAGAAATGTTAAATATTAGGATTTTTTTTTGTTGGTCACAACAATTGGTTCTTTTTATATCAGGATTTGTGTTTGAAAATGATGTGTATTCATGCATTCATAACCTTGGCTATTGAATTCCTATAATAAAACTAGAAATTGCAAATTACAAGTGAAGTGCTGCGAATTACAACTGTATATAAATGTTCTTCGAACAAAATTATTTATGCGAGTCAAGTGAAAATAATGAATAATAAAACTATAACAAATAATATGAGACACGACCCATTGTCTATATTAGAACACTTCTCATTGGGTAACAAAGTCGTAATTTTTCATTTTTGTCAAAAAGTGTCTATAGTGTGGTGAATTATGGTTTAGGTTTTTTTAAATAAAATTTCAAAAATTTCTATGTATGTGGGAAATGTAGTTGGTTACCAAAGGTTACAATTTTTATTTTGAAGACTGCATGGTCTAGGAAGTGTACATTTTTTTATGGGGCACGTTTCCAAGGGTGGTTTTCTAGGGGCGAGTTGACTGCCAAAGAGTGTTGCCAAAGTGCGAGCCAGCGTGTTATTTGATCACAAGTGCGAGACATATAACAAGTGTGTGCCAGCGAGCCATGACGTCAGGACAATAGATAGAGACGTTAGCCAGTTGTGCGAGGTATCGGCTGAGATTTGTGGAGTACAATTCAAAAAACAACTATAGGTCTAATAATGAATTATTGTGATGTTAAATAGACAATGTTAGCTATCAAAGAGCGACGTTGTTTTTCATTGGGACCTTCGTCTTCAAGGCCATGAGGTTCCATCCTCCTTTACCAAAATTTGCCTCTTGCAACCAGGGTGTAGTGTCCTTGAGCTAATTACAAGCTCCACAGGATATCAGATAAATGTTAAGTAATTAGATAAACAGAATCTATTTTCTCAGGCAGACAGTAAACTGGAACTACTTTCACAATACTCCATGCTCACAAACACAAATGTTTAACGGAAATAATAAAATAAAATGCAACAATATCATCCGGTTTTTGTTATAATTTATTAGAAAAAAATTCAAGGTGTTGTTAAACAGTTTTTTTCTACGGCTCTCAAACTGCTTGGAAAACAAAAACTTTGACTGAAACAGGCTATAGCAGACACTAAATTTCATGTACGTCGTCAAACCAAGGAAATTGGTGGTTCATAAAACAGATTTGTTTGTACAATAAATATGTATAATAGGCATGCAGTACGTACGATTTGTGTACAATCGTCTTGTCTTTCTCGCCTAATACTAATCGTTTCGTAGGCTAGGCCTAGGTAGGAATGACACTAGGCCTTGTCAACAAAGGCCTACAACATTGCCAAATTGAAGCCACGTGGACCGTCTAGATGCTTGACTAAATCTATTATTTGTCTTCATTTTACAGTATTATTGTCATATTTAAAATGTTGTTTATTATCTAAAAACAACATAATTGTAGGCCTAATCCTACCGTCCGTTTAAACGCAATCACGATCATATCGTGAGTCGTGACTTCACTACTAACAAGTACATGTGGGAAGTCCCTGGTTGATCATTCTGGGCATGCGCATGGAAATGCATGGATATGTAAGTTTGAGCGTTCGGAAAAATCGTAGTTAATACTATAGGGTTAGGTAGTAAAAATTGCTGAGGCTGCCGACCTCTGAGAATTTAAGGTCGGCAAATTGTTGCAGACCTAATTTTTTTCATCTCTCAGTACTGTCAACCACTGTTTACAAATTTACAACATATGACGACACGATCAAACCAAGCGCTCTTTTATTATTTACTACTGAAGTTTTTCTGTCATTACGCTGGCAAAATAGTTCCCAATTACCGTTGTATTATTTTTATTTACAACAAACAATTATATATTAAACGAAGTAGTTTCTAAATATTTTACACACTAATTTTCATCAATAAAAATATTACTAATAAATGGATTCAAAGTGAATCACGTTCAAACCAATATATTAATCCGCCTTTTTCAGAAACTTCACGTCGTCGTACAACGGCGCCTATACCAAGTCGGCCTAGGCTAGGCCCAGTAAATAGCCCTGTACTTTTGTAACTTCTCGTAAAAGGGCTCGTTTTTTACGATTCGAACTCGTAGGTAGGACAGTTTTTTCTGCTAAAGACAAATGTCAACATATTTCTTAACGATTCTCAACAAAATAGATTTTTTTTTCTTTTTATAGTAAACTCAGTAGGAATTGATTGTTATTGCTATGGCAGCACCCCCTCTGAGATAATGACTTTTCCAGCCGCGATAGCCCTTCATGTACCGCGGTCTAGCCTTCTTGATAAGAGTATAATTAGCTATGATAAGAGACCCTGGTTTGATTTCCCGAGTTTTCGTGGATTAGTCGGGTTTTGTGGTAAAGGAGGATGGAACAGCATGCTAGGCCTATACCATCCTAGCTAGTCTAGGCCTAGAGTAGGATAAGGCTAGCGCGACATGCGGATGTTGGGGTACGAGTAGGTTAGTCTACAAACGTCGTCTAAAGTAATTGATTTTACCCGGCAGAACGAAAGAAGGAAACTCCGCTTTTCCGTCGTCTTAGGCACTCGTTTTTTGACAAACAATGACCTTTAAGAGGTCAAATTGCTGTCAAGAATATGAATTGGCTGCTTCGCAGCAATAAGGAATTTCCAATAGTTTAAAGTCAGGCTCCGGAGGAAAAAAATTTTTTGATATGTTGTAGAACTGATTTTTCTAAGACAGAAAAAAGAAGTTTGATCAAAAACTGAGCAACGGTGAATGAGATACAGATTTTTGAATATTTAAAAACTGGGGTAAAAAGGTGTAAAAATGGACGGTTACGCCCCTTTTCCCCCCAGTTTAAGCTGTGCTGTACTCTACATTTTATAGTGCTGAACATCGTTTGGTTTGTCAAGAGAGTTCCTTCCAGGTACTTTAAATAATTTATTTTCAGACTATGCATTGACATTCTTTCATTAATAATAATAAAAAATGATTTATGCTGACTGACTGTATTTATACAGTAGTTCAGGGCCATAAATTCTGTAAAACTAGATGTCTGTGTATCACAGGAAAACATTTATGTAGGCTTAGGAATGGTGTAGGCTTAAATCAGAGGTACTACGGTACCTA
>NW_022738776.1:0-565 GCF_011630105.1 Anneissia japonica
ATCATTAAACACTGATTGATAAATGTTACATTTAGCAATCATTAAACACTGATTGATAAATGTTAAATTTAGCAATCATTAAACACTGATTGATAAATGTTACATTTAGCAATCATTAAACACTGATTGATAAATGTTACATTTAGCAATCATTTAACACTGATTGCTAAATGTTACATTTAGCAATCATTAAACACTGATTGATAAATGTTACATTTAGCAATCATTAAACACTGATTGATAAATGTTACACTTAGCAATCTTTAAACACTGATTGCTAAATGTTACATTAAGCAATCATTAAACACTGATTGCTAAATGTTACATTTAGCAATCATTAAACACTGATTGCTAAATGTTACATTTAGCAATCATTAAACACTGATTGATAAATGTTACACTTAGCAATCATTAAACACTGATTGATAAATGTTACACTTAGCAATCATTAAACACTGATTGATAAATGTTACACTTAGCAATCTATAAACACTGATTGATAAATGTTACATTTAGCAATCATTAAACACTGATTGATAAATGTTACATTTAGCAATCATTAAAC
>NW_022738777.1:0-702 GCF_011630105.1 Anneissia japonica
TTGGAAATTAACAATGCATTCGTTCATCATGAAATATCGGGAACATACAACTTTGTTGTTTTAATTACATATCTGTAGATTTGTTTTTGCATTCAAAATTATTGTTATAAATTAGTTATAATTCAACTGTAACTCATTCTTAGGCCTGGCCAATTAAAATAAAATTATAAAGAATCTATGTCATCATTGTATGAAAACATTCCAAAACACGTTTTTGGTTTGTGTCTCCTGACCCCTATTCATGGGACACCCCTATTAAGGGGATACTTTTTTGGTCTTGAGGATGTCCCCTTAATAGGGGTTCTACTGTATAAAAATACAAATATAATCATATTCCTATTAACAGTAATAATAATAATAGTTGACTTATACCTGTAGAGCGCATATTATGGAGACCTCTATGCACTTAACATAAACATGAAAAAAAGGACCAAGAAAGTAGAACTTAATAGTCTAACCCTAAAGACAAGCTAATCCTACTCCTTAAACTAATCCTACTCCTTACACTAAACATTTTTGGCCATTGATTCAGAGTAAAGAACCTGAAGCAGGGGTTGGGAAACTGTTAGTCAGCCTGTATAAAAAGGATTTGTTTCTTTTTTATCCAAGTGAAAAAAAAAAATCCTTTTTTTCATCAAAAATGATGTTTGGAAAATGATTTTTGGGTGCATACATAGCATAATTTTGTACCCTGATTTTATC
>NW_022738778.1:0-4918 GCF_011630105.1 Anneissia japonica
ATAAAATTTAGTATCATAAGTAACTTACAGCTTAACCTTTCACAAGTTGGTTAAATAATACCATTCCTATTACTTTAGGTTTAGGTACGGGAGGACGTGCCCACTGGTTTTGTCAATGTCATACAAATTCTAAATGGTACATATTTTGTAAGAACATATTATACTGAACAGGAATCATACCATTATTGGATACATACTGTAATTTATCTGTATAAATTACACAAAATCAAATTATGCCTACCAAGATGCTAGATTATATAGATGGAATCTTGAAAGCATATGCAAATGTAATAATTGTGATGCCATAGAAGATGAGAAACATGTTTTTTGAATGTCCACATAACAATATACAGTATTATGGGAAAAAATCGATAAAATATTTTTTTTAAAATAGATAATAGTAAAAGTACTTTTAAAGAGCTCCTGTTAGGGTGTGAGTGTGACATAAAACACAAATGACTGTATATACAATGGCTACTTATTCGGTTTATAAAATAAAAATATTAACTGAATTAAAAAAGCCGACCTGTACAAATCCATGGGCTGTATTTAAGTCAATTGTAAAATATATGGATACATTAGGTTTGTTATAATTATTAATTTTACAGTTGTAGTGTATTTCAACATTGGTGTCATTTTCAATATACATATACGGATATAAATAATTTTATTATAAAACAAACCAAAAAAAAAAAAAAAATGGTACTGACATTATTATATCTTACAGATATAACGCACTGATAGTCAATGATGAGTGATATGTAAAAAGCATTTATTTATATAATTTTTATAAAAACCCAGAAAAATGGAGATATATCAAACTGTCTTGATTGTATGGAGATGAATAAAGGTGGTGGTGGTTACCCCACAAAAGAGAAAACCAGTACAATCATTATTAAAAATATTATAGTATTTCAGTTCATCCTTCAAATTCTTTAAAGGGTTTGGCCACCCTCTTAATTAACTAATAAATGAAATAAATAATACTGTAGTACATACCCCTGCTTAAAAATGAAACATTTTCGTCATATCATGTATGACGAGTAAGAAAGTACTCTAACTACTGCAGTGTACTGTAAGTAACTGCTAACTACATTTAAACAGAGAAAATATTTACACTTTGGCAGTTTTGATTGGTTGAAACGATTGAGTGAACTGTTTTATGACGCCAATCATCATTGCAATTAACCAATCATTTGAAAGACATACCAGCATACTCATAAATAAGCAATGCTTGAATAATTTAAGAAAAAACAGTAACTACAAACATTGGCTGCCAAATAAAACTTTTCTGGGGACAGATTAATTTTTGGAATTTCCAAATTATCTAATTTAAACCAGTGACCAGTTGCATGAAAGTTACTGCTAGTTTAGTATGAAAACGTTTTCACATAAAAACCAGTTGTTACAGTGCATTTTAGTGGGGCAGGAGTTCAAACCACAGGCTGACCAATCTTGGCCGGCAATGCTTAGATACCACAATTTAAACTGTTGACAAGCTGTGATGTGAAGTGGCTAAAGCTATGTTTTAGCAAGCATTTCATGGCATATATTAATATAGTTAAGTTTAAGGTGATTTCAATTTTTTTTAAATAAAATAATTAAAATAAAACTCAATATTAATAATTAATATGAACAGGCTTTGCTAAGCCAGTAACAGTTATGCTAAGCCTAATCATGTGGCAATAATCCATTCAAACAGGTTAATCTAGACCCCTTTTAGTGTTTGAACTGGCATGGCGGAGACACTGACAGCACACCCTAGTGGCAGCAAAAGATCCGCAAAGTATAGAACAAATCCACAGGAAATCAGGATACTGGGTTATCCTTTTATTTGTTGTGCCAAAAATATGAAAGCTACATAGATAAATTCACACACAACTAAAATAATATTAGGCATCTAAGATAATATAATTTTTCTATTTTTATTCAATTATCAAAGTCATTTTCATCTTAACTCTTTAAAATATTGCAAGCATAATTTGATACAAATAATACGATACGATAATTTGGTACGAGAGCAAAAATCTGATGCAACAATCTGTTGGAGAACAATCCCATTTAAACTGTAAATAAAATTAATTTAAAAATTGGGAATACAGAGTATTATGGTAATAAATAGCTCAGTATGAAATAAAATAAATTATAACTATTGCTCTAATGTGGCATCATTGTATGTACAGTAATTCCATTGTGATAATTAACTGAATTTACTATAAGCTATACTAAACTAAACACTACACATATCAAAACATAAGAAAACAATGGTTAAACTACAGACACACAGCATCTATGTAAACTAAGGAATGAATAAATGAATCTCATTTCTAATTCCTCCACTATTGCCAAGGAAAATTGACATGGAATACTCTAGCCTTGCCATGCTCAGTCAAGTGGAACTGCCAAACGAGTAGTACATACACAAAAGATGCTAAGGATACGATGATGATAATACTTAATCACCATATTGTACAAACTACTGAGTTTTCATTATAATATTTTAATGTTGTAAGAAATATTATCTACACTAAATCATTAAATAATCATAAAAAGTGACTGGGTACTTCATTCTAGTATACTATATGACAAATCTCAGCTTGTTGTTCAAACTTAATGCTGTTCATCATCTACAGTAGGTATCATATACATAGGATGAAATCCAACCTCCATCTTCTAAATTAAACATATATATTGGGCAAATAGAAAAATTTATTAGATTATCACTTCCACTTACGTGAACAATTTTGGAAATATTAATGTGGGAATAATGACCGCCTGTAAACAATCATTGCCAAATCCCTCTATCTGGTGAGCCCTCCATTCCAAACAGCAACAGCATACGCTAAGACCTCCTCGAATATGCCCCTTATACACAGTCATTAGTTTGATTTATTGAGACCTGCTTATTTAGGCCATATTAATTTAATTGTTTGTGTCAAAGCTCCTGCGCGCATTAGTAAATTCATGCGCGTTATTCACCCCTCAAAAGTTAAAAAACAGTTTTTGAAAATTTTTTTCCCCCCATTTTGTATGTTAACACACTATAATTCTTAAGTGAAGAGAGCCCTCTAACAGACGTTTTTTCGGGCCTCACAAATGTTCATCGCAGTAAATTTTGCATGTATTTAAGCTTCGTTTTCAGCTTTAAAATTCAACTCAATTATTGATTGATTTATTGAATGATCAGAATACTTAAAAAAGGTGTCCATGGATGCATGTTTGAGTAAAACACACAATCTAGGTATGCAAGATGCTATAAGACTTCTGAATAAAAACTAACTTTTGCATGGGACTAGGCCTTGTGAGATGACAGGCAGGCTTCCCCTCAGTTCAGACCTATCTGCTTAGGCCTAGGTAGACCTAGGTGATGGAGTTAGCCTAGCCTAGATAAGAAGCTTGGGAGTAAATTTTTTTTCAGTCAATGAAGACATTGGCTCATTTCCATCCAAACATAAGTATGCAGTGTATAATCAGAAGGTGAAATTATCACATACCACAATGAAACAAAATACCACAATGAAACAAAATACCACAATGAAACAAAATACCACAATGAAACAAAATAATACGATCAATCTACTCAGACTCTGGGCCACATAAGCCCAGTAGTAGTCTAGTAGCAGGCCTAGACCTGCCTATCATTGGTTTGCATCAGTGTCATTTATTTGTTTATTTTACCATAAAAATAATTTTATTTAAAAATATTTTTTTAAAAACACTATAAAAAAAAACCGCATTCCGCATTAGGGCACATAGAAAAAATTATTAGATATCACTCTTTTTTATAAAAAAAAATTGAAGAGGAAGGGCGGTTTTTAGTTTTTTTTTTTAATCAGAACAATAGATTATTTCGCTTTTGTTTTTATCAATGAGAGAGACTGTTTATATTTGGTCTGTAATATTAAATATTGTATAAAAACTGGTTTAATTTTATAGTTTTTTAATAAAAATGTATTTGAAGTCACAAAATTGCATTGTTATTTTTATGCTGTTGAAATAATTGATGCAGCAAAAAAAATTTTTTTTTTATTCCAGCATCAATATTTCCCGAATTTTTTACGCGAGCGGGAGTGATAATCTAATAAATTTTTCTATTGCCCTTAGGCCTAGATTTTTGGAAACAGGAGAGCTTTGAGACAAACAATTAAATTAATATTTATGGCCTTAAAGTTTGCATAACATTATTAGCTTTTCCAATCATCAGGTTCACATGACGTTCCCATTTTAAGTTAGACAGGAATATGACACCTAGGCCTAGTAATATTGCTAATAATAATTAATGGGGAAGGTATTTCTCTTCATTTATGCTTAAATTATTAATAATATAAGCTAGAGAAGGCTTAGGTCTAGCGTAGGCCTAGACTTTCATCAACACGAGGAGCAGGTGAGAGGCGGCCTAGGCCTAGACTTTCATCAAAAGATCAGCGCGGAAAAGAGCGATGTTCTAATGAACATTCAGAAACTTATTTTAACTTCCCATAATGGTTTGAGGCAGGCACCACAAACACGGCGGCAAAATAGTGCTACCCGCCTAGGCCTAGCCTAGGCTAGCATCCCCTCCTAGGCCTACCCTCTGTCTATTTAGACTCTAGACTAGGCTATGTAGTTTTGATACTAGTCTATCCAAGAAATACCTCTCATTCTTAATATACTGTAACTCTAAGCGATTACTGAATCTTTAATAAATATACTGAATTGTTTTAAACGTACCTAAAATGCCCATGCAATTCAACTAGGCTAGGCCTAGCATGACGGTGACATTCAAACTCCGAGCCTTCTTCTTGTGTTGTGCAAAGATACTAGAAATACAAGATAGAGTTCTCCACACAAAAAAAGTGTTCCACCGTGTTTCACCGAAATGCATGGTGGGAATACGAAAAATGGGACGCCCCCTACAGCTGGATCTAAAAAAACTTGT
>NW_022738778.1:5033-9757 GCF_011630105.1 Anneissia japonica
GCAGAATCGCATGCCCTTACGCACTCTTAGTGAAAAAGTTTTCCTCCATTAGTGGAAAAGGAAGGGCGCCTTTTGCGTCTGGATATACTTAGCAACAGAAGGGCGCCCTGTACGTTGGGCACGAAGTAAAGGAAACTTGCATGGTTAAAAAGAAGGGCGCCGCCTACGTTGGGCACGACTTCCGCCTCATTTTTACAATGCGAGAACTCTATCTTGTATTTCTAGTATCTTTGGTGTTGTGTTATGTTATTCACTAACCGACCTCGTGGAGGCGCTCTTTTGCTAATCCTCAACTAATAATAAACCATAATAAACTAATCACTCAAACCCATCATCATACCATTCGTACGATACGATTTGAGTAGGCTACCCTGTACTCTCCATTAAACGGAGGAACACTCTTGCGCGGGAGAGGTTCGACCCAGATAATACAATATAAAAACGATATAAAGCAATATAAAGCAAAATACAAAGTTAATACTGAGTGTAAAACAACTGTTTACAATAATTCAAGTAATGGCCTTGCCTTGGAAAAGATTTACAATGTTTCAAAAATTCATACAAATTTCTTCATCTTTATACATATTATAAATATTGTCTAAAAGTAGATGATGTTTAAACTCTTCAGATGTGAACCTTTCACAAAAATATCCTCCAAATATTCACTAATATTACATAAATCATTTTTTAGGTTGCTGAAGCATATATTTCTTATGGTGGATAAACTTTCACGATCAATGATCGACTGATTCTATTTTCTTACTTTTGCAGATAAAAGAATGGCCAGAATAATTCTCTGACCAGACAGTTTTCTGCTTTAAGATCAAATATATTGGTTTTTGCTTTGAATTTTAGATTTATACCTTGAAAATTTACTTTATCTAAAAAACAGTATTCCATAATAATAGGTGCATTTTTGTACTTTAAATAATCAGTGATTTTTTTTTCATTTGCATTTTTAAGCCATTCTTTATCATTATCGTCCAAGATCTTTCCATTACAAAAATTTAACCATAGGCCTATATAGTTATGTGGTTCCAGGTTAAATTTTTCATTTAAGTCATAGTTATCTAGAATATTGTTTTTACATTGTCAATCCACTTCCATCTTGTAGTAGATGTAACCTCCATAAGTGCTTCACACAACAGCATAGGCTATCATCCTCCATTATCTTAAGCCTATTCAAATATTTTATTCTATATTTGTTCTGTATTGTTTCAATGGAATCCCATCCCAAATCACCAAGTAATGCTTCATTGCCTACATTTCTGAGTACTTTTAAAATTGCCTAGGCCATATGATATCTAGGATTTCTAATTTATTAATTGATTTGTTATTACCTGGAATCCAAAGAGAGCATGCATAGTTAATTGAAGGAAGTCCTATCTGTCTCTTGCACAGCAAATTACCATAATAAACAATAATATTGAAGTCCGCTTAGACCATCAATAATTTACCTAATATATGCTACTATTTTGTTACCCTTTTTGATAACGTCTTCAATGTGATCATTATCATAGTTTTTGTTCTGGAGATGGTAATTCCCTAGATACTTATATTTGTCTGTTTCATTTACAACTTTTTATTTTAATTGTAATCACACATCATATTTAATAAGATGGTATTGATTGAAATAATGTATAGGAAAAAGATTCCCCATATTGTTGAGTGCCACTGTTTGCAATGTGAAATCCAATATAAAAGTTCAAATTTAAAAAATTACACAGTAAGAAATTAAACAAATTAAAAAAAGAACGTTTGAAAGAAGAATGTCTTTGACGAAAAAAAATTACAGATTCGGCAGTTCGATCTACATTGCTCCAAACTTTATGTGCATGGGCCGGGAAAAACATAATAGATCGTCCTTTACAAAACACATTTGGCTGTAGACATAGTGAATATATCCAGGGGCGGATCCAGAACAGGGGGCCACAGCAGATTCAAAATAAGTAAGTGAGTAGCACATAACATTGATTTGCATTGAAATTTTTAACATTTAGTGGCTGAACGTGGGGGGGGGGAGGGGGAAGGCATGTTCCCCCGTGACCCCCTCCCCCTACTGGATCCGCCCCTGATATCGCCATAATATCCTGTACTTCTTTAATTTTTAACACAGACTTTCAAAAACTTAAACATGTTTCTGGGGATAATAGTAACTAATTCTTAGATAGGGCCTACATCCATATCCATAAAACAAACGATGTGTATGATGAAAATATCATTTAAGAAATCATCTATCATGATTTTTTTGTTTTTGTTTTTGTTTTTTTTTTTGTTTTTTGTTACAATAAAAGAAAACAGATTTTTTCCCCGTTTTTTTATGTTTGAAAGTTATATAACCATGGTTCTTTGCTTTCCGTAGCGGACATTTTGTAACTGTTTTTGGTTTAAGTAGGCCGACCGGAGTTTAAACCAAGATTATTTACTGCTTGTTGTTTCTTGTTGAAAGTACATTAGGCTTTTCCCCTTCTACGAATGCGTTATAAAAGAATGGATTTAATATCATTATCATATTATTATTATTATTATTGTTGTTGTTGCTGTTGTTGTTGATTGGTGTTGTTTTGGTCGTGAGAAAAATTCATGTTACCTTGACAGGAATTGAACCCTGGACCCTGGGGAAGGCAAACATCCTAACCACTCCGCCAAGCTATTCAACTCCACTCCTGTAATTATTATTTGAAATGCCAAATTATTTTTAGAGTTGATTTCACGGCGGACCAACTTCGAGATGCAAGACTTGACGTTCCAAATTGAAACTCTAAGATACTGTGGCCGCAAAGACCTTTGAAGGTTTTTGCCAATTTTAAATTTTATTCTATAAAATTGTACTACAGTATACACTACATTAATTAATCATTGCAAACATAAGATTGATTTACTATTTTGACAAAAAAGAAGACACTTCATATTTAATTATATATTATATATATAATATATCTTACTTATCAGCGTATTAATGATCTTATCTCCCGATTGTGTAAAATTATCACAAAACAAAAGTGTTGGCACCAACATTTGCCGATGGCAGGGAAGGGGTGCCTCAGAAATTGTGAAGGGGTCAGGGGGAAATGCCCCGGATTCTAGTTTGTTTTGAATGAAGGCCCGTAATCTTACAGCCTCATATTCTGTTAATGTTACATGTCTTTTTTCTTCCTACAGAATTGTGCTGAAGTCTCCGTCAGGAGCTGTATCTGGATCCTGCCATCACAACACCGGTACCACCAATTAATTTCATCGTCGCAAAATTAGTTTTATGGAACTGACGCTTTTAAGTATCATAACATGATCAGTGGAGTAACGACGGGCCTGGGGCGGGCCCTGTGGCTTTCTGAGACTGGGGCCGCTTTTTGATCCGGTCGCCAATTCGCTTGGGGCTTTAGATGTGCTCGTTTTCTAAAAGGTGATCAAGGATCCTATGGGTGGGGCACCTTCTGAGCCCCTAGAGGTCGAGTGCCCTTCGGACTGCCCCACGAGAGGGCATAGGCGTTACGCCACTGAACATGATCAATGGAAACGGCTCATTAAAAACAGTTCTAGTATGTTGCATAGGCCGAATTATAAGCAGGCTTTACAAATTTGAATTTAAAAAAAAATAAAGCATACAGAAGTTATCCATTTTGCAGGCCCGTAGGCAGGATTTTCGATGTGGTTGGAATGCGCTTGCAAGCGAAGCTGGTCTTATAGACTGGGGGCCAGACCAACTTAGATCCAGAGAACCATAGAGCATTGAAGCTGTATTTAAAAGGATTTATGAAACTTATAATTAGTGAAAATTCTATTAATTCCCATTCATTTGGGTGTTATTAGGGACATGAAATGTAAAGTTTTGAATCCATTTGTGTTCATATTATGGATTATCAATCTGCAGTCACTGGAGCTGATTAATTTTTAACAAATTCGTACCAGTTTTAAATAATCGGTTAGAAGAGCTGGCAAATGAAATAGATTCATAGCATTTCTCGATTTTTGTCAAAGTATAAGGTTTTGGTGGGGGGATGCATCAGTTTGTCTGTCAAAGCTTGGGGCTTAAAAACACTTCACCTACAGTACAAGATCTCGGCTCATAATGAACTAGTATATCATAAAGTTTTTACAGTACTATATAATCTGCTCAGGGTGGATCAAGAAATTTTTTGACGGGGGAGGGGGGAGGGGGAATAGGTAGTTCATGGGCCCCCGTACCCCCTGTCAAAGTATTTCATTACACACAGGGTAATACTCTTGATTAACTAAAATAATTAGGTTTGGTGCAGCGTTCGAGCTATGTTTCTCAAATTGTTTGGCCTTGAACATGATTATAAAGCTTTTGTGATAAACAATAATATAACAATAACAGTTTAGCAGATATATTTTTTGGTTTTAATTCACAATTTCCAAAATTATATGTTTACTATATATATTGTTTGAATCCATTTATTCTCCTCCTATCACTAAATATACAAAACCAGTCCAAAACAAATATGAAATTACAGGGGTCATCCATCCATGTCTTCATTATATCAGACACCCCTCCACTGCACAACCCCACTCCCAAAAAACATAATTAAAATAAAATTAATGATTATCATCATTTTGTTATTTGTTTTATTTTTGTAAAAGAGTACATAACTACTAACCGTGGAATCATAAACATGACGAAAAATAATGGATAACCCCTGATGATATTATGCTAAATCCATAACCTATTAAAAACAAACTTGAAAATAATATAAATGACACAA
>NW_022738779.1:0-1567 GCF_011630105.1 Anneissia japonica
ATCCGCATCTCCCTGGCAAAATTGCTTGTGGATAACAAAAAGGCAAAAGATCAAACATTTTAAATATAATAATATATAAATAAAAATAAATTACTCTGTACAAAATGTAATGGGAAACAGCACAGGGATGTTGTTATGCAGGGCGGATGTCAGCGGGGCCGGATAGCCTTGACATCTTGGAGGAAATAAAGCAAGTTAACTTTCCAGTAAGAGATAAGTTTTAAGATTTTTTTTGCAATTTAGACGGATCACGAACAAAAAGCGGCGAGGAATTCTGGCAAAGAGGAATATATTGTTATCGTTGCCTACCAATCATAGATATTTTGACAACAAAACAAGATAACAAGATATGTTAAATACATAAAAATATAGAATATATTTGTGAAAATGTTTCCATAATATAATGTGTCACATAGGCTTGTATTCGTTCTTGACTTCAAAATATTTTTATAAGCAATCAAAACTAAGTAAATTTTACCCAAGTCGATCATTTTGTGTATCTAAACAGCAAGAATCCCAGTGCTTAGGGGACTTCGCCCCCTCTGAAACCATTTCCCCATTCGGTTCTTAGGCCCTCGCTCGGTTGGTACTTTGCACAAAATACACACACGTTCATGGCAAACTCACTCTAAGCATTTTAAACACCCACCTTCAGTTTTCATTATCTACGTCCCTGACAGCAAGATTCATTAACTAAAGTTATCCAACAAAGTTGGATACATAAAACCACCAATACATGCAGGAGTTCTGCGGGTTTATCTGAGTATTATCATAATTCATAAGTTTATTTTTTTTATAACAGGAATCATATTGTGCGAGGAGTGTACTCCTACAGTGATCTGCAAGACTTTGCAATGCAGGGGCAGCCTCTTTTTTCACTTAACAATCAGGACATCAAGTTAACATACAGCAACATGGTAACTACAACAATTCATCTTTAAAAAGCTTTTTGTGATTTGATTTATTTGATATAACATAAACAAAACCTAAAAAGGAAAGTACAGAGTCAAGTGTTGATCATATCTTGGCTACACCTCATTTGTAATTGAGTTTGTGTATTTATTTCTTAACTAATTGCCATGCTAAAGTTTTTTTTATACAACATCCCCTACCACAAGAGCGACAGCTCATCGGTCCGTGTGTTCCTCCGCGCTTAATTACAGTACAGGCGCAAGTTATCATATGGGGTTTTTTGAGAGAGCTAATAAGATAGACATTTTTAAATAATTAGAATGTTTATTTATACAAAAAAAATATTATTTAGAATGTTTATTTGGGCAAAATTAAAATATCTTAAAATTTAAAAAATTTAAATTTCTTAAAATTAGAAAAAATAAATTGAATACCAAGACGCGATTCAAACTCACAACCTTAAATTATTTTGAACACATCCTTAACCGACGGCGCCATCCATGCGACTTGCCCTATTAGTGGTAATGGCGGTAATGTACAGTCCTTGCTGAAACCCCTGTTTTGTTTTCTAGGTGTAGGTGGGACCCTGGGTTTCAACTTAAATAAAGGGCGATGAACATTTGTTGGAAATCACTTCTAGTTAATGTGTACAAAA
>NW_022738780.1:0-573 GCF_011630105.1 Anneissia japonica
TTTTAGAAGCTTAACCTTAAAAATTAGATGACAAATATTTTAAATTCACAAGTATTGTATTTTTTCTCACAAATTTCAATTTACATCATTAAAAACACACGGTAACATAAATACTAACTAACTACTAAATCCTTTCCGAGCCACTGGGGCTCATAGGGCTGGAGCTCTTCCCCAGTTTCTGTAGTGTGAAGGATGCCATAGATAACCCATAAAGTTAAGAAACTTATTTTCCAATGTAACACCCAATTATCCCAATAAATGTGGACACAGGCAAAGTGCTATAACCTACAAATGTTATTATCTCGGTCTTAACTTGCTTTATCAAAGCAACAACCTCCAGGAGGTACTGCATAGTATGTACAAAGTGACCTAGGTTATATAAACACCTGTTACCTACAAAAAAAAAATGTTGGTATAGGACACTAAATTAATACAATACTAAAACAAAAGTAACTCCAAACAGAGAAAGTTAGGGGCCAATTTACTCATGAGTAAATATGGCCTCACATTCTCACTTTTGTTTTATTATATTTAAACATAGTGCACCTTTTGGTTGAATTATACTGTAATACC
>NW_022738781.1:0-1067 GCF_011630105.1 Anneissia japonica
CTAGTCCACATATCAAGCGCCCTGAGCATCTTACATTAGATGGATATGTGCGCTATATAAAACTACACTATTAATGATTATTATGATTATTATTATTATTATACGCAGGCCGTGTATGATGGGCGATTCCATTAATTTTTGTCATGTATGTTATCCACCATCGCGATTTGACTACTTATGGTGGATGTGATTCAGAATAATGTTAATAATCGTAAAACACATACCGGTATATATGGCTATTAAATGCACTTGTATATTATTGCTTTGGGTTGTAAACATCACTTATTTGGCCAATAGGGAGGTCTGTGAGTGCTGTCATATACCATGATAATAAATTATCGTTATTTGTTGTCGTTTTTAAGCTTATTTTAAGACATGGTGTATGGAGAAAGGAGTTAAATATGCATAACAATTCTGATTAAGTTACATAAATGATAGCATTGAAGGTTTGAGTCGATCTTATTAAGAAATTTTAGGCTATATAATATAAAGCCGTTTACAATGGTTAGCTCAAAAACTGTAGTAAGTAGCATAATGGAAATACTGTAATAATAATCCCTTGTCGACCACATTCTATTCCCTTGTCGACCACATTACAGATAAAAAGTTTGTTACTGTACATTGTTCTGATTTTCAGCAACAGTGTAAGGGTTTCCATTGCTGCCTTTTTAGCCGCCTATGCATTTCGTCGTCTTACCTTTATTTTTCCCGCTGTTTCTCTCAGGTCGAAGGGCGCATATCATGGCCGCTGCAGCATGGATTGCACCTCTTATAACATCGATTACGTCACTACACATTTTTGAACTTCAGCAAAAGCCAGAGGGTCCACAGTGCTGGATGATACTAGAGCAGGAAGGATTAAAGTTGAAATTGTACACTGTTTATGTCTTCTGCATTCTATTCTTTATCCCATTGTTTGTGATCCTGTTCTGCTATTGCTCTATCATCGTCACCATTTGGAAGAAAAGCAAGGCTATGGGACCAAAAATTAAATCTGCAAACAACAAAAGTAAGAACAGAACTAATTTACATTCATGTATTGTCTTCAGTCACCTTTATAGTATTCG
>NW_022738782.1:0-1874 GCF_011630105.1 Anneissia japonica
ATACAAATATAAATGTGTAACAGTTGAAACTATATAATAAATATAGGAAAACCATTAACTTTTTGTCCAGACTCATCACCAGGACTCACATTCTGTACTATAATCATCAGAAAATAAATAGGGCTTATGTCGAAATATTGTTTGTAAGTATCAGTAAATCCTCCTTACTCACAAATGTATTTATCAAGTAACATTCACGTTGTTCAAGTAACAAACACAATATACATATTTTTCTAACAACATATTTTTCTAACTAAAAACTGAATTGAAGCAATACTGTACAACATATATTAATTGGCTTAACAATAATGCTGATGATTGATATGCACTGATGCAATATTGACTGTAAAATTTAGGATATTTTGGTTAACGTATTTATAACGTTAACAGGGGCGGATTTAGGGGGGGGGGCGGCCCGGCCCCGCCCCCTCTCCCCTTTTGGAAGGTAAAAAAATGAAAAAAAAAGAAAAAAAAAAAGAGAGAAAAAGAAAAAAATGATAGCCCAGAATGCCTCAAATGTTATGTTCGGGCGTCTAGAACACAAAAATTTCGCGGGGGAATGCCCCAGACCCCCTACGGCAGTGTTGTCTCAATCGGCCCAACTTTCGGCCCCCCCCCCACTTTTGGACATTTCTGGATCCGCCCCTGGTTAAAAGTAATCTTACCTTGGTCTGAGCTTGCGCATAACAATGCCGATGATATTGAACAACTGATTATGATGATGACGTTAATGGTCAATTGGCGAATCATGATGAATTTCAATTAATTATTAATGATGAACTTCCTGAATATATATAACAAAAAATAACAGATTGGGTTTTAAAAGGTTCAATTATGGGCCTATTTCACGATTATAACCATTATGATATTATTTAATTAATAATTATGAGCCTCAGGCTCGACAATTCTCTCTGTTCAATATGTATAACCATAAATAATACCTCCATGGTATAACTTCGCACAAAATACCAACTAAAAAAACTAGGCCCTAGGCCTAGGCTAGTGCTAGTGTATACATTTTATATTAAAATGATATTAATATGTTTTATTATTATTTTTATTTACTATTATTACCTAAGGAAGTATAATACATACGCCAAGTATTGAAATACACGCCATCGTGTTGGGATTCAATATTTCGACATTAATTATGTCATCATCAGGAATGAAAAATTATCCATATTAGCAAGCTTATATACACTAGTACCAAAAGTGTTTAACCAATCAAAACATTACCTCTAGTAGGTGACATAGCAGTGATTTAAACAAAATATCAAAGCATTCTTACTCTAATGATCAAAGATACCTATAAAAACAAAGAAAGCTCTTTTGAAGCTCTAAGCCCATTGTTAAGCAAAGGGTGTAGTCTACGTATAGCGAACGCTTCTTTAAACAATAAGAGAGACCAGTTTCGGCAGCTGTCAATAATGCTAGTACTAGAAAATATTAAACCTAATTTATTACTTACATTACAGACGACATTATCATTTTCAAGTATACCCTGTAATCCTAAAACAAATTGGAATGCCTCACAGTTTTTAACATGATCAAATATAACACTATCAGATCGTGAAGAATGTTCTTTAAGTCTAGTTATTAAGCACCTATCTGTCTTACCAATATAATCACTATTGCAGCCTGGACATTTAAAATGATAGACAACAGAACTTCTGTACTCCTTATGGGTTTGATCCTTAGTAGATATAAAATGAGAAACATTGTTATACTGCCATAAAGTAATAAATATTACCTCTTTAATTAAGTGTTTCTTTACCTTATTTAAACATCTACGTAAAATGAACTCACCTGGTTTTCCTAGATAAGGCAATCTAACCCAAATCTTAATCAAGCTATCATCAGTAGGCCTATGTATA
>NW_022738782.1:2222-14943 GCF_011630105.1 Anneissia japonica
TTATTATTATTATTATTATTATTATTATTATTATGTATTATTATTATTGTTATCGTTATTATTATTATTATTATTATTATTATTATTATTATTATTATTTGGTGCGTACGTTAGACAACTTGTTTATTTGTTATCATTATTATCATTATAATTTTTTTTTTCATTTTCTAACGAGCATTACAAGTTCCCTTTTTGAGTTGAGCAACCAAATGTTAATTGATGTCTGTATACGCGCGTCTGTAAAGTTTCCTTGAATCCCACCCTCAAGCATGAAGAAAAAATCGCCTGCCATGGATTCAATGCAACAGGTTCTGGAGAAGAAACTGATGTAAGTTTATATTAAATTATGTTCTAGGATTATAGTTAACAAATAAGATTAAATTAGTACTCTTATTGAGGATACAGTACTCTCAATTAATATAACCATTGTCATGTGAACATGTTTGGATTATATATTGTCCGTACGATTGTTGATACGGCAGGGTGTTCTAAATTGTTACATTACTCAGGTCAAACTGGTATCTTGCTCTAATGCCAGTAGGCGGTAATGTATTTTGAGCTGTGTTCACGTAAAAATAACTATGATAATTGATCTAAGTTTAGTAGAATATGGTAACATATTAAATACATATGGAACAGTAACCATTAAGGTTTTTGTAGTGAGTTCAACTAACTACGTGAACATTTTTATCGTTAATTTGTTGTTAAATGTTTATATGCCATAGAATAGTTACTATTTGTAAGTAAACTTTAGGAATTATTTGAGAGTACAGCTAATTAATATCGGCCTACCTACTCAGTGTAAGGCATTTGGTAATTAGACTAAACATAAAAAATTGAAGGTTGCCAAGGCCATTTGCTCTCATTCATAGGTATTGTTTATAGTGCTGCTTAGATCATCTTTACTATGTTCTTTATTAGTATTACAGTATATTGCTACTGTATTATAGTTATTATCGTTTTATTCTATTGTTGTTAATATTGTATTAGCATTATCTATCATTATTGATAGTATTATTTCTTTTATTATTCATATTATTATGATCATTTGTTTGTATTGCATTACAGTTTAAACCGTAGGCGTAGGCGTAGCGCATCAACGTGTAACACCTGATATCGTGACATCATATGACACAGTGGATGTACACCGTGCAAGAATAAAGCATGTACCATTTATGTTAATTCTACGTTGTCTACGCGTTTGATTCATTTCTACCTCTACCAGAACCGAAAATAGTAACGCATAAGGTGCAAGGTTACACCCTCTTCGGAAAAGAGTAGGGGATTGTCTCCCGGTGTACTGTCCAATCACCACCCATAGCCGTCGGAAGCATTTTGCAAGTGGCCCGGCCATTATAGTCAAAGCTGGGGGAAGGGGAACTAAACAAATTTTGTTGTAAAAGTTAGTAGGGTGCTGAGCATCCACTATCAGCCTCATCGTGGTTGTTGAACAACGTTTTTGCAACTCTGAATGCCCGGAAATAAATGCTGACTATTTGTAGAGCCGCTAGCCCCTCCCCTCAAAGAAATAAAATTATCACGGAGATAGTCTATGTTAAAAATATGGTTATTGTTATGAAAATATGTAGTACAATTGTACATCGTTCATTTACTAAATTTATCTATATTGAAATATTTGCTCCCAGCGTACACTATATTCCATATTCCAAGTTTCGTGGCATGAATATATCCCCATAGCAGGCTCGAGGATGTGTGAATAATGTTCATGAGGTACTCTCCCATATATAATACTAATAGGAAGATTTTTTTAAAGGGCATCATATTCTTACTGGTATGACTCAAGAAAAAATAGAGATAATAGAGGCCTATGCCCTGTACATGATGCTATAGAGTAGGCACAGAAAAAAGCTTCCAGGTTAAAAATTCTATATCTGGACACAGAATGTGGTAGCATTGACCAAATTACAATTCGTAATATCATTTTAAATCATGGGAATAGACAGATGTAGGTCTACTGCGAAAATGATATATTGTTCAAAATGCAATTAAGTTGCTTATTCCTCCATGAATAAATAAAGTGCAGGAAACACTATGTACAAGGAATAACAATGATAACTATAATTATATCTGCACGACGTGCAGTATTGAGAAATATTAACAATATGCAATTAATTAAATAGGTCTAGAACATGTTCTATGAATACACATGATACAGTATGCTATGAATTATCTATGGAAATACATTAGGCCTCCTATGCCTACACAAATAACGTCGCGTTTCGACAAACTTACTGCTCGTACAATTTAATTTACACTTACCAAATTCAGTCTGAAGCATAATCAATTATTTATCACGCTCCAGGTCAGTTATACTATCACTTGAATTTATTTACTTTTATTTACTAATATCTTTAGCCAGGATGACACAATCATTTTAAAGAAATGTTTTTCATTGTGGTCCTGGAATTGTTAAAATGCTGTAATTAAATCCCGTGTTTTCTTCTGGTAGACCTTACAGCGATTATACTCAGACAGACCATATAGATACCTCAATGTACAGATCTAACAGGTGAGACAGAGCACTAACATTCAAGGGCTATCCAGCTTTTTTTTGTGAAAGAGTGGGGAGGGGCACAATGTAAATGTGGCTAGTTTTACAGAGATTCAGTGGTCATACCGTGGAAACTTTGTTTACCTGGATGCCCAGAAAAAATATGAAATAATTATGATGAAGATGATGATGATGATAATTAACGAATATTTTGAGTAATACGCTATTCAGACTACACTCTCTTGCGATCGGTTGCGATGTAATCGGTGGTAATCCAAAACTGATTACTCCCGATCGCAATCAACGAACGCATTCAGACCAATACAAACAAACTTTACATTCTAGGGCCTAGGCCTCCGGTGGCTAGGCCTATGTTGCCTGACCTCAGCCAAACAGTGCCTAGCTGTGGAATTCGTTGTGATCAGATTCCGTGGTAATCGGGAGTAATAAAGATTGTAGCACCCAATCGCAACGGGTAACAATTGCGATATCGATTACATATCGACTGCTATTGGTGAGCTTTCACACACGATTTTACTTTGCGATTGGGTGCGATTGGGTGTCGCAATTGCTACAACCGATCGCAATGCGATGCTAGTCTGAATGGGGTATAGTTTTACCAATTGTTGATGATGATTATTCGAGTGATGTTATTTTTTATATAATTTAGCTAAAACTATAATTTAAAGCGGAAAAAATGGCGGCCATTTTGAATGCGTAATTTGGAGGTGTTCCCCCAGAGGGATTTTTGGTAATTTTGAGTTCTGAACTTCTCAAGACCTATATTTTCTGAAAATATCAAAATTATCCGGTAGTACTTCCATTGCCACCGCGACGATTTTTAGAGGACTTTTTGGCCATAATCTGTTCGCCTACTAGTTTTCAGCTCTCCACATGCAGTGAGTGTTGAATTATTAAGATCATCCCCTAGACATTCACCAACATTACAGGATGCCATGTAACGTTATCTCTCTCAACAGATGATAGTTTGATCGTTCAATCTGGTAGAACATTTTAATTCAATATACTTTAATTCAATAGAACTTTTATATTCAATAATTAAACACTGATGATCTTCAATGCTGTAGGTAGGCTAGCCTAGGCCCCAGGCGGGGCGCTAGGGTCTCATCTAGGCTAGGCTAGGCGTACCCTAGCCTAGCTAGCCTAAATAAAGCACGATTTATTGCCATTGGGGTGAGTGACTTGAGACCTATACATTCAACAGCTGATTGGCTTAAATGATTTCTGGGTCCTTTGTTAAATATTAGAATGGGGATTAGATGTAAGGGGCATACGCCCCTTCCCCTATTTTTTTTTGCAAAAAACTTTCACCCACAGTGTTACAGTTTAACGGGCCGGCGGAACCGGGGTGGGGGGCGGACCCCCCCCCCCCCACTTTTTGGCAAAAAATATATAATGTCTGGAGATTTTTGTATGATTGGAAAGAAAGAGGACACCCGTTTCAGAATTCATTGATTCATTAAATCATTTTCAATAGGGGAAAAAATTAAATTTTGAAGAAATAAAAAGTAATTAAAAGACACCTCAGAAGTCGGGAAAGCTTATTTCCCGCCTTCTAAGAATCAAAATTTTCCAGGGGGGAGAACCCCCGGACCCCCCTTTCTTTTTTTGGAATTTATTGATTCATGGAAAAATAATCGTATGCAATTACTCAATTTGTTTATGTATGTAAACACACATAAAATAAGACATGAGAAAAATTTACCTGACCATTTTCAAAAACCTTGAATTTTCACAGCTGTGAGTAGATGAATTATTATTTTAATGACACATTTTATAGTTGCATATTGCTCTCTTATACACATCTAGATGTGTATAAGAGACAGGCATTGACCAAATTACAATTCGTAATAACCGACGGGCCCCTCCGGGATTCAGAGGCGGGGGCCCGGTGATGGTCCCCGCCTCTACCCGATGGGTAGAAGGCCCCTGGCGCTCCGACGATCTGAGCCTTTTTAAACAGTTTTAAATCGATTTCAGGGAGTGTTTGTTGATAATTCCGGGTACGATACATAAACAGAGATATTTTTAATATAGCCACGTACAATTTGAGTTTCAATGTAATGTTTAATTTGAAAATGAATAGGGATACTGATCAATTTTTAGTAACGCGTCAGTGAATTACGTATTCACGTAAATACTGTCTAATGACTCAAGTAACTGCATGACCGTTTTTATATTTTTAATAAAACAAATTTCTTCTACTACTTATAAATACATTTTCCCCGGAATTCGTGATAATTCGTTATCACGCATAGACCTGTGCTAAATACGTGACAAATTTATGAACGCATGTGTTTCTGCAAAATGCGTGTTTCTGAAAAATGCGTGTTTCAACCAAAAACCGTCTTTGAAATGCGGGACCGTCGCGCACGATGCGAGACGGTTGGTAACTATGGTAGTAAAAACTGGGAAAGAAATTAAATTAAATTATTGCTCATTTATTTGGTCTACAGTGTATTTGGTTTTATATACTGTGGATACTTATATACAAATTATGGTTCTAATATGGGAAGGGAATTAACGACATAGAGTCCAAAGGGATGGAGATGGTTTGAGTCTGAGTCTATGACCACCGGATGCCTAACAGTTTCAGCCATTTTAGACGCTATAGGCCTAGTGATGATTTGGCCGACATCGCTTCATAATGGATATTTCCCGCAATATCCATCAAACTTGACAACCGACCAATCAGCACATGCTATTTAATATCCTGGAATACGCACCCCACAATCAATAAAGTTTATTTAAGCTTAAGGTCCTGCATTTAGCGCCTTATTCAGAAAGATCCATCCACTAGAAAAACAAACATCGTCACACACCCAGATAACTTGTGAAGTCACCACGTCTATCATTTTTAACATTGTATGACGTAACAAAACAATCAATAACACAACATTAAACACGAATTTATGTTATAGATATAAATTTATACTGTAGTATAATACCGTCCAATGACGTAATAGATTACTTGTATTTAAAAAATATATAACACTATAGGCCTATATATATATATATATATATCATAAGCAAAAATAATATAATTTTGTTCAAAATATTACAAAACATGTTGGAATGAAAATATAAGAAAGTCTATGAAATTGTATTTCGAAAATATAGGACTATTATAGAAATTTTGTTCATAAAACACGGGACTGATTTGATAACCAATTATATACAAGGTCCGATTTATGTAGTCTTTGTTTTATAAAGACGAGCCAAGCTGGATCCTTGAGATACGTTCTCGTTTCGCCTTGATCCTGTTTAGTGTTCTTTCAATGTTTTGAGGGAGATCTCTTGCGTACAGCTGCTCTATGAGGTGATTTGCATAATCGTACGCTAAAATAAATAGAATAATGTAAGTTTACTAACATGATCAAGGAACACCTCGTTCATCAATATATATATATATATATATATATATATATACATATGTATATGTATGTATATATATATCACAAAAATCAATAAATATTAAATTAAATGAAAATTCATCATCACAGCAATTTTACCTGCAGGAAGGCCAAGTTCTGCGAGCATTGCTCTGTTTGTGGGTAGTAACTTGACACTCTCTTTAGCAAATTTTATTGCATCCTTGTCCTGGAGAGAAAAAAATGTAAAAAAATGTAAGTCTTGCCAGGAGAAGACTTCAATATCATAGTTAAGTAAAACCATCCACTAGCGAAACACAAACCAAGGACAAGAATAAGTAAACTAAATATTAACTGCGTATCCTTCTTACCTGTCTAAAGTTTGTTGGCAACTCGAGAGCATTATACAAAACTGCAGACGTCATGCTGTATTTACGAGCATATTTCTGATAGGCCTCTGCCAATGATGCTGCAGGAACTTTACGGTACTCTGGTTTAATTTTCGTGAGAGAGCGTGCCTGTTCGAGTCTGCTGATTTCATCATAAACTGTCAACTGTTGATGATGATCCGGTTGGAAAAACTGTTCGTTATGCTCAGGTTGAACTTCAAAATCGGAGTAGGCTACCCAATCTAGAACCCGATCAAAGTGATCCGGAGCTTTGTTAATATTTCTTTGGATTCTCTTGTGAAATTAAAAAAAATCTGTGCTGTAACCTATGTATGCTGATGGTAATTTATGGGCTAAGTAAAAGAGTTGTCGACGTATTTCAATTTGGAACTTGGAAGCTGTGGTCCAATGTTAATACCGAATATTAAGATGTTGGCATACTGTGTATTCATTAGGTAGCTTGGTTTGCTTTGATTCCATTGTTTTCCGTTGGTTTCTGATCAGTTGACGTTTATTTCTAGCCAAGATAGATTCCTTCAAGATCCGTTGTCGCTTTGACGCAATCCTTTGTAGTGTTCGATGGACGTCATTTGCTCCATCTCGTTCACAAAGCTTGTCTTTGAGGTAATTCGAATAATCGTAAGCTATAACAGTATAGAAATATTTAATACAAATTGTGTCTTACAAACAAATATAATTCATTTTCAATTCTCAATACAGCAAAATATTTAATGGCAATTTTTTTGTCTATTATTTAGAGAACTTTTTTAAAGATCGTCAAAGGAGGGCGGGAAAAAATTAAATAAAAGTTTGTTTTCTCATTGAGCAAAATGATCTTGCCAAAACCATCTAGGCGGAGGAGAAATTAAAAATAAAATGTTATTAATGAATTAAACAGTGTAGAATTGAGATTGATTTCAGGGCCCCAGGGTAGTGGAGGGAGTAATAAAAATAAATAAGGAATTTTATTTTTTTATGAAATTTCCACTTTTTTGTGGTTAAAAATGATTTTTTTTCTTTTTTTTTTAAGCCACTGATATTGTAGTCATTAGCAGGTTAGTATAAAACATATTGCTAAAATCAGGTAACAATAGTACACAATAATTTACAAAAACGTTAACCAGTAATTACTTTTATTCCATGTGGAATGGTAAAAAATAATCGATTTAAACAAAAGTGTAATTTACCTATAGGAAGGCCCAATTCTGTGAGTATTTTATTATTTCCCATCATCAGTAGCTTGACTCTTTCTTTAGCTTTTGCTATGGCAGTTTCGTCCTGAAAGAAGTGGCAATTAAGTAAAGTTAAGAAATAAAAAAAACGTTTCATTTTTATTATTATAGTTTCATAAAGATTTCAATCAATTTACAGCCAAATACTTATTGCTTGTAAATCAGAGTGTGACATCATTCTGATTAATTATTATTTAATTGAACGTTTTTCCAGATTTTTTTTACAGACATCTTTAAGAATAATGAATGGATTATTTATTAGGCTTACCTGTTCATAGTTCGTAGGCATCTCAAGAGAATTGTACATAAGTGAAAATATCATGCTGTCTTTACGAGCATATTCCTGGTGAGTCTCTGCCAATGATGTTACAGAAAACCTTTGCTCTTTGTTGATCTCAGTAAGGTCACGTAATAACTCTAGTTTGCTGATTTCGGCATAAACATCTTGCAGTTGGTGATCTGATGGACAATACTGATCATCGCGCTCTGGTATAACTCTAAAATCTGTATAGAGAACCCAGTCTAGAACTCGATCCAGATGATCTGCTTTAGTAAGGTTTTTCAGGATTCTCTTGTGACATTTGTAATCAGCAGTTCGGTTAATGGAGTGTGCTGGTTGTGACCTATACGCTAGGCAATAGAGCTTATGGCGAATTTCCATTTCAAAGAAAGAAGCTATTGTCCAATGTGAATATCTGAAGTCACGATGTCTGCATACCAGATACCTTTTCATGTGTCTTATCTCATTAGCAATTGTCCTGTGCATAACATAACTGGAGAATATATGATCTGGTGACAATTGGACTCTTGATTGTAGATCTAGTCTTGTATCAGGACGTGTTACTCTCTTGTTAGTTGACTTATGGTATGCGTTCACTTTTGCTTCTGGTTTTGCGGTTATTGCCAAAGCTGCTTTGGTGTTTGTCACATTTGATTGAAGAATAGCATTTGTAACTTCAGGTGAATTTTCCATGACGGTTTCTGATTCAAAGTTCAATGAATGAGCTGGCATTTTCAATATTCGAACCGATAAAGCGTTTTCTTTAATTTCAATGCCCCTTTCTAGAGCTCTTGCTACTTTGGTTGGAATGACGGAAGAGTTATCTGAAGTTCTGGAGGTCGGAGTTACCTTGAGATTTAAGGCAGGATTGTAGTGTATTAACTGGTCGTTTTGGCTTAGTTTACATCGATTTTTTTTGGTTGCCTTTGTTCTGGACTCATTTCTCCTTTGGTCGTTTACAATTTCGTCAACAAGCAAACGTATTACCCATCTGTAATCTTTCTTGGCATTAGAATTGAAATTTTCTATAGATCGGGTTGGTCTGAACCACACATGCAGGCTTAGTAGCCGCGGATTTACATTACGGTGATTATTTTTGTTTTGAATAAGCATCAAAAGATGGAGTCTGGTCAGTAACAATTTTTCCTTCTTGGTCATCACACCGTCAAGTGGTATTAAACGTGACCAACATGCACTAGCAATCTGCCACGATGCAACACCGAAGTCTTTTTTGATTTTCAGCTGTTTTACATAACGTCGACGTTTTGTGTGTTGGTTGGTTGTTTGGATGCGTTCTCGGTCTGTTTCATGGGTATACCTGTTCTCAGATGCCATAACTTTCAGGTACAAAAATAGGCACGTAAGAGCAGTCAAGAAGAATCCAATAATCCACAGTGGTGATAGGTGTCCATGGGCACAATATTTGAAGATATAAGCCTTAAGATTATTTGTACCGGTGCCTTTAAAAAAAGAAAAGAAGGAGTGGTTTATAAAATCTTAGCAATATGAAATCAATATCAAATGAAACTTATCATTAATTTTTCTTATTTTGGCACATTGTGCCAAGGTTTGGCAAATTCAAACTTAATAACAGATCTTTTTCACAAGACGTACTCTGGTCTCGTTATGGGGCTTTAAAGCGAGGGGTTGTTCTTAATTGATACGAATTTAACAGCAGGCCCTGGGATTGGAAGGCATAATTCTTTACCATCAAATTGAACAAGGATTGGTTATTAAAATAATACAAAAAAGATATCAAAATTCTAGTCATGATACTTACCAAAATATGAGTCCAAGTAGACTATTTTGGTCAATTTTCGATACACGATGTTGCAGATCAAAGTGTGATATTCAAGTACCAGTTTGGAAACGATTAGAGTCTGGTGAACATACGCCGAAACAGCATGCATAGCGAATCGGGTCAACGGGTGATTGACTGTGTTGCGAATGAATGTGTGTTTTTCAAAAATATCTTCAACTATTTTATGAGTTAGTTCAACTCGATCTATGGAGTAAATTTAGAAAATGAGGAGTACCATGTAGAAAGAAACGAAATTGTCAACTTAATTAGATGTTGTCAAACGTTTTCGTCAGAATTTTAAACAATTTAGAAATCGAAAATCAATGGAGTCATTGAATTATCATTAAATAGGTAATATTATTTATGTAAATCTTCTAATCTAATTTCATTTAGCTTAAAAATTGTATATATGATAAAAAATGCCATCTATTATTTATGTGAACTTAATAAAACGATAATTCAATAAAATTACAGGTCAATTAAAACCTTAAGACTCTACTTTTTAGTTAATACAAATATAGATGTGTAACAGTTGAAACTATATAATAAATATAGGAAAACCATGAACTTTTTGTCCAGACTCATCACCGGGACTCACATTCTGAACTATAATCATCAGAAAATAAATATGTCGAAATATTGTTTGTAAGTATCAGTAAATCCTCCTTACTCACAAATTTGTCAATCAAGTAACATTCACGATGTCTTGAAACATAAACAAACACAATATATAACATATTTTTCTAACTAAAAACTGAATTGAAGCAATACTGTACAACATATATTATTAATTGGTTTAACAATAATGCTGATGATTGGTATGCACTGATGCAATATTGATTGTAAAATTTAGGATATTTTGGTTAACGTATTCATAACGTTAAAAGTAATCTTACCTTGGTCTGAGCTTGCACATAACACTGCCGATGATATTGAACAACTGATTATGATTATGACGTTAATGGTCAATTGGCGAATCATGATGAATTTCAATTAATTATTAATGATGAACTTCCTGAATATATATAACAAAAAATAACAGATTGGGTTTTAAAAGGTTCAGATTATGGGCCTATTTCACGATTATAACCATGATGATATTATTTAATTAATAATTATGAGCCTCAGGCTCGACAACTATCTCTCTGTTCAATATGTATAACCATAAATAATACCTCCATGGTATAACTTCGCACAAAATACCAACTAAAAAAACTAGGCCCTAGGCCTAGGCTAGTGCTAGTGTATACGTTTTATATTAAAATGATATTAATATATGTTTTATTATTTTTATTTACTATTATTACCTAAATTTTAAATATTCAATTACTTCGAAAAATATCCATTTATAAAATGTGTCATTTTCATCTTAATAATGGGTGATGCTTAACTACTAAACACTATTTAGGCCTATTAATATTATATAATTAGTCCTTTTCCAAGGGCCTACATAAAACAAGACTGAAAAATCCACTCACGGCCGGAGACTGATAGGCCTAGACCTATCTATTCCTAGCCCTCCTGGCTGCTGCCAAAGCCAAAAAAATGTTCAACATTTTAATGCGTTTTACAAATATTCTTATGAGTTAAGTAATTACAATATACGTATGCATTAACTGTAAATTACCTTGAAAAAAAAAAGAAAGCACGTTTTCAGTATTATCAAGTAAGCTGGTTTCGTATAAAATTCAAATATTTGAAGAAGTAAAATTCGGGAGATCAATGGCTTAATAAATAAAAATATGTCGCATGTTGGTCGCATTGGCAACCTAAAACAAACACATGGGAGTATCTTAGTAACGTTAAATTTACGCACGCGGAATTTACGCGTCGGACTCTTAACACTTTTCCGACACACGACTCAACTCAACTAGCTGACTGCAACAACTGATCGTCAACTAGTTGCCGGTAGCGCTTATGTCGACTTTTACTCGCGATCGCCAACTATTACAGGAGCGTTCAAGAAACTACTGCTGGTCTGTTTCTGAAACGATTATTAAAAAAACACGTGTTTTTTCTCTAGCATAAACGGGTCAAAAAACAAAAACACGGTTAGGAATGCGTAAAACACGTGTTTTGTAGTACACTTTCACCTGCAACGCAAAACATGCCCTAAGTTTAATTCGTTACCAAGAGCGCTTATGTCAAGGATACTGTTTTTGCTAAATACAACAAATAAAATGTTTATTTTGAATTACATTAATTGTGAAACTACATGACATAACAAAAGTTGTGTTACTACTTTGAAGTCTTTTTGATTAACGATAGAAAATAAGAAACTCACGGCTTTTTCTGCCAGAAGGAGATAAACAGATAATAAAAAGACATAGTGCAACATGGATTTACGGAAGAGATCTGTTTTTAGTGTACCATTTTCCATGGCCACTGATTAATCTCGGATAAAAATTTATAATACATAGGCCTACTCCAAGTATTGAAATGCACGCCATCGTGTTGGGACAGATTCTATATGCCGACATTAATTATGTCATTAACAGGATTTAGTCGATTTAGTGACCAGTTTTATAACCTAAGTTTGGATCAGAATATTTTCAGAATAGATTATTGTTTTTATTTTTGTAGAATGTTTATAGATATATTCCTTTGCCAATCTAGTACTGTACTATTAATTCGGCCAAAAACTTTATTAAACATTTCGTTATTCTCACTTGGGTCGCCCATGATGAAACAGTACACTGAACAGCCTGATAAAAGGAAACAATTGAAGAGAAAAAACAAGGACAAACAGGAGGAAACAAGACACAAATAAAAAAAAACCCAAAAAAAAAAAAAAACTGTAGTCCTACGAGAATAAAACTAAAACTACAATAAATCTGCTCAAAAATATATTAGTCAAATTTTCTTTAAAAGTGGTTTAACTTTTGGACCTCTTTATTGCAGTATTATGTAGGCCTATTCATATTTTGTCATACGACATACCTAAACATCTAACCCTCGATATTTAGTGTGAGGTCGGTGTAGCACGAATTTTAGTTCTTGGCGAATTTTAGTATTTCGTAGTCTGGATGATCAGAGCCTATGGGACACAAATTTGCAACACTTTCTTCCAGAGTAAAGGAAATATGTCTATGTATTCATTAAAAAAGTAAAGTAA
>NW_022738782.1:15009-22198 GCF_011630105.1 Anneissia japonica
TATATATATAGCGCATATCTAAAACTCTATGCGCTTAAGATTAACAATTCCAAATTAATCATTATTTATTTTATCATTTATTGTTAATTAACAAAAAGTTTATAATTCAAAGAATTGTGAAATTATCTGGCATAATTTATTTTGTATCAGTAAAAATATATGTTCAAGCTAATTTAGGTTGAAAAGATCACAAGTCACTTTACAGGGAGAAACAACTTCCTTTTTTTTTGTTTTGGCTGAGTAGCCTGTTCGACCGTTGTCACGACTATTTCTTTTCACTTTTTTTGGACCTTTACTCTACAACAATTCAACTGACTGTGCTGTAAAATATTTTCCAAAATGTTATGCAATATATGTTGTTCAATTGTTGGTTATACCATTTCTATCAAAGGAAAATGGATAAATATATTTGTTTAAACTAGATACAATTTATATTCACGCTATTCTCACATACAACCCCATTCTCTTCAAATATCCAGCTTAAAAAGAAACATATCAGCTAAAGCTATCTGAAATAAATATCTAATAAAAACAAAAAACAATTAGGCCTACTTATGATTTTGTATCCCTATTTAAAAAACTTAACAGCTTTAAAGCTGAAACAAAGACTGCCATGCCAATTCGTTCAAGTGCCTTGACAATCAACAACATTTCAAATAACTACATCACTATAGTATTCCAATCCTGTCATCTCTGGAAGCAAATCGAAGAAATTCCTTTCTTTTTGATTCCTTTTATTTCATTTCCAAAAAAATATTGAAACAAAACTTCGCCGACACTATAGCAACACGACAGACCAATAGACAAAAACAAAGAGATAATAACAATAACAATGATATAATAATAATAATTAATAATAATAATAATAATAATAATAATAATAATAATAATATTATTATTATTATTATTATTATTATTATTATTATTGAGAAAATTGTTTTGGAGGCATCAGTTTGGGATTGTTTCCTCACGATTCTTTATTATACAGTACTTGTGTAGCAAATATCAATTCAAGGGTTTGTATAGAAAGTCTGTTGTTTTACAACCACTAGCCAATTATAGAGGGCCTGTGTATGGTTCATAGGCAGTTAACTCTAATTTAGATGCATATAAGCAGAGAAATATATAAAACACTTTAACATGTCAAATTGTTTTTGAGAAATCTAAACATAGGAACCATTATCCTTTTGAACATTTGCAAACAATTTGATAAACATATGATCCGGTGAAATATTAGAAGGATGAACATAATGTGAATTTGGAATAATTCGATGAAATAACAAAATAATGCAATAAATGAATAAATCATCGATGGACCAACCCTTTAGAGAATCGACGAATTGGACCAATCTATGATGATATATGAATCGATGGAAGGACTTATAAATGATTCAATGAATTACCATTGTTACTAATAGACCTACGGGTTAGGCTCAGAGTGCTGCCTCATCATTATTGTTCAGACTAACACGGCTATGCAACTATTTTCACTATTATTACTAATCTTGGTTACCTTTGTATGCACATATTAGATGCAATAAAAAAGAATGAATTTAATGGATGATAAGTTATGGAATAATAGATGAATATATAGAATATGGGAATATATAAAATCATCCAGCGACGTACTTAACATTTACCTTGGCTAATCTTGCAAAATGCTAAATGTGACAGGTGGTGGGGATGAGAAGTATTACCACATTAATATTTAAGTAACTTATTGATTACAGTTGCGCATTTAATTTAATTTCTCATATGCATCCGCTATAACATTTATACGCGTTTAACATCATTCGGGGTTTTTTTCCCATTTGATATAAACTTTAAATTTAAAAGAATTTTATTAAAACAAGACTCAACATCCAAAGAGAGTACATACCGCAATAAAACAACTCTTGTGGAAAATGTACTCTTCCGATCATTTTATCATACAACACGAAAATTATAACGGATGACCCTTAGTGCAAGAATGAAAAGCAAAGCCAAAGAATGTATTACTAAGTATAACTTCAAATCCTATTGTAACCTTGAACCCTTGCACGATAAGCAAGTTGATGTGGGTCCATAAACAACTTAGTTTGTTCTAAAATTTCTTTTATTAGTTTTTTAAAACACTTTCAACGGATGTCAATGCAATCGGACGATTATCATTCAGTATCTTTGGATCTAAGATTTTATTTAGTGGTGAAATATATGCAGAATTCCGTAACTCTGAACAGTATAACTATTGAGACTGATTCAACAAATGTGCAAATATAGGTGCTAATTCCTGACAACTTTACACACAACACAACTTTAAAACTTCACTTGAAATCATGTCTGGACCAGAAGCTTTACCTCGTTTAACCCCTCTAAAAACTTTTCCTACAAAATATGCACTGATCTCCAGCTTGTTTAGTTCTTTATGTAATTCCATCTCCTTAACCATATGTTTTTTATTTTGTTGAAACGGAATAAAATATAAGTTAGCCGTTGATGAGTACTACCGTATATTATTAATAATTAAAGCTTTACAGGGTTTTGGAACTGATAAAGGGGATGTAACATGTACTGATAATGTTGGCAGTGATATTCTCTCTTCTCCTCTTCCCCCGCCTCCCTGTTTGATCTGGAAAAAAATAAATATGTACTAAGTGAAAGCAATGAGAATATACAGGGAGGAGGAGGGAGAATTAATTTTTTGAAAAGTGAGCGTAGTACTTTAATAGTATCTGCCAAATAAATACATGTCTCTCAAATCCTTATTGGTTTTTTTTTTTAACCATCCTGGTATCTCTTTTGTTTTTCTTTTCCCTCCCTCTCTTCCTCCTGCTCGACAGAAGTGATGTCAGTTGAAATAATGTGTAAGAACCATGAGTCCCCATGGATGTGGTGGACAAAAAAAAAAATAACATTAAAGAAAATTTTGGTGGAGGAGGAGGAGTAGGAAGGTTTTTTTTAATATGGATGATTCTTGATTGATTTGTGCTTCAGAGGGTAGAGGATACTTAACCATAATTTTTTTTATTTGTTGAAACGGTTACATAGCATAAAATAAAATGATAAAAATATATAAGTATGCTGCTGATGTATAAATGGTAACAGTATTACAGGTTTGAGAAACTGATAAGGGAGATGTTACATGCATGTATTGATATGGTCGACATTGATTCCCTTTATTCTCCCCTCCCCTTCCTGTTTGATCTGGAATTGGTTTGATTTAACAATGCAAGATACACCCATATCTGCATAGAGTGTAGATGAGGGGACGGGGGATAGTTGATAGGGTCACTTCCCCAAATAAAATGATCATATAAAATAAATTAAAAAAAACAAAAAAACGAAAAAAAAAAAAATAAAGAAAAATAAAGAAAACCCAGAAAAAATAGAAAGGAGGAGGGAGAAGTTATTTTTAAAAAGAGAGTTTTAGCAGATTTTATCCAATTTTCACATATCCATTATACAAATCTTTACTGGTGTTTGTCGGTTTGAGTTTCAGGGGGTGGATGGTATCTAACCATAAGAACTTTATTAGGGGAGACTGAGAAAACTGCTTTTCCGTATTTCTTGTCTTTGTTTAGACCATTATTTTTTCTTTAATTGTCATGTAAATCTATTAAAATAATCATTACGTTTCTCAACAAATAATTGAGGATCTTCACCCACAGATATATTTACAGTTTGCTTCTTATTCGTACCTTGTAGAGAGGACAATCTGAAAGAAAGAAAACATACGTGGGACTCGGACTGAAAACAAGTTCAAAACCAGATTATAGGAATCATACAAGTTCATTCCGAAATGCAAAACAAAAAAAATAGTATGGAACTAAGCAAATATATATGGACCCTTACAGATTCTAACATTAAATACACTATCAAATGGAAAATCATCAAACAATGCAAAGCATATTCGAATATTACTAAACGATGCAATTTTACAATTTATTATCATATGTCACCCTGAACTATGTTCACTTAACAGTAAAAATGAGCTAGTAATTCACATGCAGACATAGAAGGAAATATTTACTCAGTCAAAGATAGCTCAGCCACTATTGACTCTAGCAATTCTTTAACAATTTCAATATAATCAGCTAAGTAGACATGCAATTATAGTATGCATGACTTTGTAGGCCTATATTGTGCCATTCATGTTTTGTTGGACCTGACGAATGTGGCCAGCTCTGCTGGCCATATGAAACAGATTTGTAGTCTGAGAATAAACATGATGAAGTGAGCCAAGTTCATTTTTGTAGTTTGATTTATTAAGCTCTACACCTAGTGGTATTGAGCACTTTACCCAGACGATCTGGTACCTATGTATATATATACATATATATATATATACATATATGTATATATATACATATATATATATAAACGGCATCTTTATTTCACAAAAAAAATATCAAAACATATATACAAAATTATTAATTTGCAGCTGAAGCTGAATTGTAGAAATAATTTAAGATTTACGAACAAAATCACAAATTCACGTTACCCAGAGAAAGGGACAGTTAAGATACAAAACAGCAAACACCATTAAAAATCACAAACAAAAGGAAAACACCTGAAATTGCACAACCCAAAAATATTCCCCTACCCACCTGCACCAATTAATTATCACCTATAACACTAGTAATTTTAATTAATTAAATTATTTATATAAATATAAAGATATTTATTAAAAGGTTATATTTATTTATTTAATTTTTAAAAAACAAATTAAAATAGTAATAATAACAATAATTGTAAAACATTAGTAATAATAATTATTATTATAAAAGTTTCAATAATAATAATAATAATAATGTTAGGCTCGCGTATCTATCTATCTCTTGGTAGAGCTGCTCGCGACGCCGCCGTTTTCCACCTGCAAAGTGTACATGTAGCCTTTTTTCTGCATTATTATTTTGAATTGATTAATTTGATTTAAATTATTTATAACATTTATAATGATTTTAATACTAAAATTAATGACAATAAAAACAGCAGTATAGGCCTATATGCCTATATTCAGTTCAGCTGTGACGCTGCGATCATTGGTGAAATCACAACCAATAGCATAAGTGAGCTTAAAAGCTATTCATATTTATTTCGATTCAATGGTTAATAAAGGCCTACAATATGCAGCACTTTTTCATTGAACACAGCTTCAACTTCATAAATTAATAGGCCAACTAGACTTCATCTTCAAACCAATTTTAAGACTAAAGCTGAAACGACTTCAACATTGTACTTTACATACTTTATACTGTATACAGACTATATATTGGATCGTAAACCTAGTTTTGGATTTTGTGTATAAAAAGTATATACATTTACATTAACACGTTTGAATTTAAAAACACTAACGTCATTGTGGGTATGATGTTGTGGAAGTGGATCTTGCTTTATACTTTGCTGCTTACGTATCATTTAGTGTGTAAAGCTAAAAAAAGTAAGTTTAAACCATTTATAAATATAATTATTTTTATCATCATCGTCGCAATCACTATAATTATTGTCAGTATCATCATCATCATCATTTTTATCAATATCATCCTAAATCCTATCATCTTCATCATAACCATCATTATTTTCATCGCAATTGTCATTCATCATTTTCATTACAATTGTCTTCGTCATCATTTTCATCACAATCGTTGTCTTTAGTCTTCATTTCTATTACGGTCGTCGTCGTTACCATCTTCACCACCATCGCCACCACCATCATCACCACCATCATCATCATTATCATCATCATCATCATCATTATTATCATCATCAACGTCATCATCAACAACATCATCATCATCATCATCATCATCATCATCATCATCATCATCATCATCATTCTTGTAATTGTATTTTGTATTGAAATTTTATTCAAACGTCCAACAGCGTAAGCATCAATTTATACAGGATAAACATAAATGTAACAGAATATGATAAATATCTAAAAACGAAATTCCACAAATAAATAAATGTTTAGATATAACAGTATTAACCAATTAAGTAACTATTTCATGCAGAGTATGTTATAAAAAGATGAAAAAAACAAAAAAAAAACAAAAAAAAAACTAATATAATTTTTACTTTCACACAAGAAAAATTTATTATTAAAAGTGACTTAGAAATACGGACTACGAACAGGAACATAAAAATAGAAATTAGAAACAAGGTTACATAGGCCCTTATTCCTGTATAGTTTAAAATGTTCATGTTATGAAGTGATATGTATGATTAAGAATATAATTAATAATTCCTTGAAAAAGATAGTCAGAAACCCCTTAATATGTTCAAATTAATTAAAATCACACTTGCATTAGCCATCTTTGTTAGTCCACTGTTAAACCAGGGGTCTCATCGGACTAAAATTCGACCGACTTGGTCCTCGCCTAAGTTTAGTCCACCTCTGAGAATCGAGAATACTGTATTTAGATAGCCCTGGTCAGTGTCGTAACGATGGTGTCGGGGTTCCTGTAGCTTTCTGGACTGTGGCCCTTTTGTATTTGCTTATCCAAATAATATTATTTTGATATTTTTTTTTTTTTTTTTTAAATCAGGGACTAGGACCGAGGCTCTAGTTGGCACTTGAGTTTAACCTCCCGTCGGACAATTCGGACCCTTGTCGGCAAATTTCTGGAGCCACCACTGGGCCCTTTTTTGGGTCTTCTTTGCTAATTCTATTGTGGGATTTTAGATTTGCTCGTTTTTTAAGAATATTTGTCATTGTTATTCTAAATAAATAGTGTTAACGACGAATAAATGATATAATATTGGTGGGTGGATTCAGAAATTAGAAATAAATGGGGACCAGGAAGGAATTTCGGATGGAGGATCTACTACCTCAGCTCCACCCATGGTTGGGGCTGAGGTAAGAACATTTATTATTATGGCACCTCTATATGGTCGAAAATGCCAGCACTCACAGACTTAAAATTTAAGTATCAAAGCCCTTTTGGGTTAGGGTGCTATATCAAGGACCCTTAGAGGCCAGGGCCCCTGGAGTCGGGGCCCTGTGGACCGCCGCATGAGGGTGCATAGGCGTTATGCCACTGACGATGAAGACGATGATGCCATTCGAATAATTTCTTAATATAATTTATATAGGGTAAAATTTAACACAGAGCCGTATATATACGTGTGTTGTACTATTTCATGTATGACAGCATACGGCACATTTTATGTAGTTTTTCACATAACATACGGTAAACCATTTTAATAT
>NW_022738782.1:23116-31329 GCF_011630105.1 Anneissia japonica
TCGCTATCGTTATCATCATTACCATACGTACATATGATCCAGGATTTGAAAGAGGGGGGTTCGAAATTTTCCAAAAAACCTGAAATGAAAGGGGGCCCTGGGTCCTCCCCCGGGAAAATTTTGATTCCTAGATGGTCGGAAATGAGTTATACATAGAGAGAGAAAAAATCAAAGACATAGAGGCAAAATATTATTATATTCCCACAATATTGAGTAGGCCTAGTTGGAGAGTAGTCTTTCTTCCATGGATAATGAACCTATAGGCCTGAAGACCGCACTTGTAAATCAGTACGACGTCGAACCAAAAACAGTGTTTTTAATAATTGAAAGCTAGTTGGTATAAGCCTAATTTGTCCGATCTGCTACATGACTATGCCTAACTGGTAGGTTAATGCCTTTTGTAAGCCAGGACCAGTAGTATTTTGTTGTTTCTTCACAGAGTGGGAGGGGTTCGTCCGAACCCCTTGAACTCCCCTAGATCCGCCACTGGGTTCTACAAAAGAACGTTTTTATCACCAAACTGTGACGATATTTAGTCACACCTACTGCAAAATACAGACAATTGGTTTTCTAGTTTTTAAAAATAAAACCCTCATTAACATTTTACCTGAATGTCATGGTACCGTCATACTTTTGGATCATTAAGACTAAAGTACTGTAATTTTTATGTTAGGATGAAGCAGTAGGAGGTAAAAATACCAGTATCAGGCCCGTAGCCAGGTTCTTTTAAGGGGGTGGGGGTTTCTGGGCGTTAGATCCACGGTCGAAGCCCGGTCGAAGCCCCGGTAGGGTCTGCGAAACCCCCAAAGCAAGGGGATTTCTGTGCTTTGTGGGTCTAAATAATGTTATAACTTAAGCAGATTTGAAAAGGTCTTTGTCTGGGTGGGTCTGCAGTGCATTAGTTGGGTTGGAGGATTTATTCGGGAAATTTGAAGAGGGGTTTGCCAGAAAAGAGGGGGTTTGCTAGAAAAAGGGGTTCTCCCGAACCATAAAAGCACCCCCTGGATACGGGCCTGAGTATTGTGACGGTGAAGTACGTACTTGAAGTAGCATCCATATGATAAGTCGAAACGTATGATTTTATCAGGAAAATATTGATTAAATTGTTTAGAAGTATTGTTAATGTGTTTCTTATTTGTTGCTCCAATTCACTAAATTACTGTTAATCATTGTCACAAATTAGAGCAAATTAACATGTGACGCGACGAAACGATGGCCTAGGCTAGCGTGTCTAGGCACCATGGTTGGGCCTGAGGTGCGCAAATTTTAGGAAATAGTAGCTCTAGATGATGAAAGTAAAATTCATCGTCATTACATCACCATTACATAGTCAAAATGAAGGGCCAACACATTTCTCTTGGCGTTTTAACAGCAATTTTCAGCAACCATGGATATCTAATTAAAATATGTGATGTAATTTAAAAGATTAAACTTAAAAATATTGTCTTTAATGTATTTACTTTAGGACTTCAGGGTTTTGAGAGGGTAATCCCTTTCCATTTGAGATTTTTTTTGGAATTATTAGATGGCTAGATGGGTGACATCTGAAAAGAAGTAAGCTTAAAATAGAAAGTTTATGTTTTACGAGAGGAGCTAGCCTGGGTTCCAGGCCCTAATTTTAGGTTACTCACTCTTTATTGCACTTAGTGCGCGCCATACCTAATTTAATTGGCGTCCCATACTCGATTTTTTTTTCGAATTAGGTTTCTCGTTGGTGGCGCTGTCCAGAATGAGAAAAATAATAAAAAAAATAAGAGACTTGTGGCAAGTCTAGAGAGGAGCCTACTAATGTAACATGTATACATGAGAAGCACACACACAAGACGAGTGACCATTTTTGTTCAAGGTCACCGAAGGGAAGTGGGGTAGCTAGCCACCCTATTCACCCCAAGATCGGCCACTGCAGTATGCCCCTATTCCACAAAAAGTTACCCTTCAGCCGTCACTTAATGGGTCTCTGTCTTTGTAGACACCTCTAAAGACGATGTTACTGATGCTGTACACTTGTTTGTTTGTTTACTTACAGATTACTCTAAATTTAACATTTCTACTTACCATAAAACTTCCAATAATAACCCGCTAGGCCTACTCTTAGTTACGCCTTCTTATAATAACCCACCTTAGAATTTAATCTATTACAATCACCAAAAATATAGACAAAATGACATTCTAATCAACGTTGTTGTCGTTTGAACACGATTTAGGCCTATTTCTTAAAATAGGCATGTTTCACAATGTGATTTCGCCGTTGATTATCATTTCTTGAATTTGTACTCCTTGGTGTTTGTGAGTTTATAATTAAAATTAAATCAACAAAGTTTTACTCGTACGGTACTATGTTACATATTTTAATAAATCGCTGACGCGAAAATCTGGGGTGGGTGAGGGTTTACTATTTTCAAGTTCCTACATTAGACTTTAGTAATAGTAACTCACTACTCTAATAGTAATTCATCCTGAAAACAAAGAATAGTAACCCAGGGTTATTATTAAAGGTTTGACAGGAAGTGTCCAGTATCATAAAAAATAACTTATTGTAAATTAGAAGCAGATTAATTATTGCAGCGCTTCCTATCTGCAAAAAAGGCGCTTTATAAATGATATGACTGGATTGGATAGGATACTTGGACCACCTCCATGCTTGGACTTCCTCCAAAATTAACTTACTGTCGTGATGCGAGTACGTCCCTGGGATTTTAGCTGTATACTGAATGAATGCACAGATGAGCAGTTGGCTGTATAAACATGGAGGTATTATAAATAAATGAATGGAATTATAGAATTGATGGATAGACTTACAAAAACACCTTTCTAATTACTAATAAGAGTACGTTTTATATAAATATTTAATATAAAAATAACGCTAAAAAGAAAAGATCGACGTTTCGACTCCTTCATGGTGTCATTTTCAAGATCAAATGATCTAATTTGAATAAACGCCCCCTCAATAACTCAATCAATCCTGGACTGTGTGGATGTTGGCATGATTTGAGGTGTGGAGTGGAATCACATTCTCCTTTAGTCAATATCAAAATGAGGATATTTATCTTGGACAGATGAGAGCTCACTGGACAGACAGTATATTTCGAACTTTCATCTTCTTACATTTTTCTATAGCCTAGTCCTACTGCTTTTCCGACAATTTACACCTAACACATTCTCATCTGAGTTTTCAAGAAAACATGCAATGATCATGCCATTATGCGGATCTCAATCAGCCGATGGCCAACAAGCTAACCACCACCACTAATTTCATCTGCTATTCTGCTGTTATGTAATACATGTACTCACAACTTTCTTCTCATGACAAGCCATGCTCTTTGGACGAAAGTTTCCGCCGCACCACCATTCGTAATTTGCGGTTTCCTGATATCCTTATAATCGTTTTTTATTCAAAATATGCCTCTTGAATTTAATAAGTTCTCATAAGAACCCCTCGATTTTCATCTATTTCCATAAGCGCAATTTCCACTCTGTTTTGATAAGCGCCCCGTTCGAATAAGCGCCCCTCAAAAAGTGCAAAAAAATATTTTAAGCGCCCGGGCGCTTATTCGCGCGAGTAAGGGTAGAATATACAGCAACTATAATCAATAGAAAAAAGCTAATCTACAATGTTAAAGTTCATAACAGTGGGATATTAATCCCTGTGTTAGATAAAAAGCTTTGCTTTGACAGAGTCACATTGTTTATTCAGACTTGGTTTTAATTGTTTAATAAACAGTTCAGTTCAGTTTTTATTGGCACACACTTTTACAATAATAATAATAATAATAATAATAATAATAATAATAATAATAATAATTTATTTGGATATTCACTTTTGAATCAGTGGCACTCAACCACAGGGGTAGTGCATCCTAACAACAAGAAAAATATAAAAATTACAATGAAAATGAAAGACATCAGAACAAGATAATCAAATTAGCTAAAACTAAAAGAGAAAATATTTCTATTTTCTCTATGACAAGAGGAACATCAGTCTCTAGATGACACGTCTCTCTCCTGCAACAGTCGTACGGAAAACGGAACGCCCACCAGAGACACCCATCAGCCAACAACCTGATCGCAACAGGGCTGTTACAACCAAGAACGCACTCCCACACAGCTACTACAAAAGAGAGACCTGTCACTACAGCTGTACAAAGTGTAAAAAAGTTTTTAAAAAGTCAAAACAGCTAACAACAATGAAATCCAGTGCATTACAGTAGGAGCCATCCATTGTATTTATAACCGCCACAAAACATACTCTTACACAAGATCTTCTTTCCCCTCCCAGAGTAATGATTTTGTCACCCGGAAACCATCGTCCGCAACAGAGCAAACCCTTCCTCTCATCCCACTTCAGAATATTTTGAACTCTTGTGAACTGAAGTACAATAGACAGTCCCTAAACAGCATCTTAAGAGCTTAATAAATCATTCCTAAGCTTCCATGCTCGCTCTTAACATAAGATTTGCAAAATTTATCAAAAATATCATGAACATCATAAATATAGTCACAATGCACCTCTCCCCCAAGAACAATACTCAATTTAGTACAAAGGTCACTGGTGATAAAACACACCCATACATTTAGGCAATCAGTATTAACTAGCTTATTTTCTAAAACATGATATTCTTCAACTCTAATGGTGTTTAGTTGATTACATGTGAATAAAAAATGTTTTATATCTTCAACACCATTATTACACAATAGGCAAGTGCCATCATTATTGAAATTATGAATCAAGAATTAACTCTTTGAAATCGTTAACCCAACACATATCGGATGCAACTCCAAGGCATAAATTATCAAAGATTGAACCAATTTCCAACCTTATATCAGTACAAGTCTTAATGAAACTAGAGAGCAGTTTATAGCGTGGCTCAGCAATACTATTTAGACTAAGGGATGTATTAAGCATAAAGTTTGGCAACCTATGCTTATCTAAATTCATTACATGATTAATGTATTTAGCTCTAAGTATGTCTTGATTTATTTTTATTGGCACCCAACCTAGGTCCCCATATAGAACTTCTTTTATTGTGTTTCTGGATGCTTTAAGGATATATCGCGCCATTTGAAGTTGGAGAGACTCCATTTTGTCAATGTCCTGTCTCTTATACACATCTAGATGTGTATAAGAGACAGCCCCAAGATAATAGTAAACTCAAAGGTAAACAGAAAAATCAGGGAATTAAACAAAAAAAAAGTAAAAGAAAAGAAAAACATCCCAGATATACAATATTCAAATCATAAAAAAAGCAAAGGCAGTACAAAGTAAAAATATGCTGCATTTCAGTAAAAAGCAAGTAAGAAATAAACAATAAAAATCAAAATCAAGATAAAAAAAACCCCCTAATAATAAGCAATATAAGTGAACAGTATAATTGTACTTAAGGCATACCATATACGGTACATACACATACAAATGAAAATATTGCATATAAATACACACACAAAAATAAACACATTCATATAACATATGCATGCATACAATACACACAAATACATACATATGAATCCACATACTAGCATAAATATAAACACACATACACACCACACACACACACACACCCACACACATACACCCACATATATACACATATACATACAAGCAAGCATGCAAAAACACCCATATAAACTACAAAAAAAAAATACCGTACCTAAATAAAGTTACATTAAATATACCGTTAAGTAATAGCATTATAGCGGGGGTATTAAGATAGGCATAATTCTTTATATATATATTACTTCTACAAATCCAAGCAGCACAAACATACTGTTTACAATGACGGTCAAAAATGTCGCCCAATATCCCGTTCTCATATAAATTATCTAAAAAAAGGTGATGTTTAAATTCTATAGAACCATTTTCAAAGTCATCCCAAGAAGACCGGAGACCCCAATAATAAAGTTCGTTTTTTAAATTTCTAAAAGTATCATTTCTAATAATCTGTAGTCTGTTGCATTCAAATATAAAATGGTCAACAGTTTCTTTAGTATTATCATCGCATATTTTACATTTATCAGGAAAATCATTTGTCCAAGATGATTTTCTTCCTTCAAGCTCTAGTGAGTTGGATCGGGCCTTAAATTTAAGATTGATTCCTTTAAAATTTGTTTTATTAAGAAGATAAGGTTCAAATTTTGGTTCTCCTTTATCCTAAGAGATGACTTCGATTTTACTCTAACATACCACTCTTTAGCGTCGGTCTTTTTGTTCTCTATTTTGCATGATTTTATCCAGCTATCATGGTTTTCGATGTTATACACATTTAACATATTCAATTTTTGTATTATATTTTGGATTGCATATGCCCATTTCCATCTTACAACATTTTGTACTTGCAGGATTGCTTTCAATAGTAACCAGGCCATCTCTTTTCTCCCATATTCTTTAACCTGTTAAAATATATGACAGTCTAAAATTGTTTTGGATGGAGTCTATGGATTGCCAGCCTAAATCCCCATATAAAGCTTCTTTTGCAACATTACGTGGACCTTTAAGTATAATTTTAGCCATCTGGTAATTATACGTTTTCCAGCTTTTCTGTAGGGGTCTTGCCATTGCATAACCACACTGAACATGCGTAATTTATGGTTGGCAAACCAATGGACTTCCATAATAGGTTGCCATAATAAATTCTGTTAAAATCGTCTTGTTCATTGATTATAGATTTTATGTATGCTATAATTCTATTACCCTTTCTTATTACTTCATCGATATGGTACGTGTCGGTCAATGAGCGTGATATGGTAACCCCTAAGTATTTATAATTATTACTTTCTGAAATACAATCATTTCCTAGTTTCCATTTCCTGTATTGATTTACTCGTTGTGAGAACAGTGGATTTGTCAAAATTAAAAGATAACTTCCATTTCTCGGAAAAATCACTTGCTGCCTGTAATAGCATAGTGAGGTCTCTCTCATTTTCACCAACAAGTACCAAGTCATCTGCCCAAAACAGACTACCTATTTTCACATTATAAATGCTGACACATAGTTTTCTTTCAATTATCATTTTGTTAAGTTCATTAATAAAAATTGGAGAAAAATAAAAAACAGAATTGGAGAGAGAAAACAGAGAGAGAAGTCGCTTTTAAATCTGTACAAAACACACTGCTGATTTATGATTGTAGGTTTTCTTTCTGTTTTCTTAATTTCATCACTTATCAGTAATAGTGAAGCCGACGAGAAGGAAATGCCCATCCGAATTATTCTACCCTTCAAAGACCAGAAATCTGCCAACTCAGTTAAGCGTCAACTACGCCAGCTAAGCAACAAAATAGACCAAAACGTTTTCCTTGTTTTCACAAGCAGAAAAATAAGTGATGAAATTAATAAAACAGAAAGAAAACCTACAATCATATAAATCAGCAGTGTGTTGTGTACAGATTTAAATGTGACTTGTGTGATGCAAGTTGTGTTGGATACACAAACGTCCGACACCTCTACCAACGTATTGCTGAACATAAAAGATTTCTGTTATCACAACACGCTAAGGACCATAATATCAGCCCAAGCAGTATTGAGTCATGTTTCAGCATTTTAAAGAAATGTAGGAACAAATTTGACGGTGTCATTCATGAAATGCTGTTTATTAGACAATTAAAACCAAGTCTGAATAAACTGTCTGTCAAAGCAAAGCTTTTTATCTAACACAGGGATTAATATCCCACTGTTATGAACTTTGACATTGTAGATTACCTTTTTAATTACCTATCAATAGAGATAATATGTGAAGGAGTTGTTGGAACCTTAAATTGCAATGAATGTCATCGAATGAACGTGAAATCTGCAACATTTGGTCGCCACGAAGTTGGAAATGTGTATTGCTTTCATACTTCCATACGTGACACTAATTGTGGTGAGTGGGATAATGCGCTGGAAGTTATTGCTGAGAAATGCGACAATAGATCCACTTGTGAAGTACATCCTACGAATCGTTTGATTTGCCATGATCCTTGTCCAGGTACCTACAGCTATTTGGAAATTGACTTCGAATGCATTCAAGGTAAGTTTGATTCTGTATAATACATTTTATTACCGTGTAAATGATCGAGTTATATTATAATATATACACTATATACACTATTAATTAATTAATTTATTGGTTCAGCAGTTAATATGTAAATGGCATTTATAAAAAACGAACGCCAAGGAAATTAAATAGGCCTAATGTTATGGAAAGTGGTTCTCATCCATTAGGCAATTAATTTACTATGAATA
>NW_022738782.1:31360-32865 GCF_011630105.1 Anneissia japonica
ATAAATATATATATATATATATATATATATATATATAATATATTACACATATATAATACACAAACACAAATATATTCAAATACACAGCATACTTTAATATACACAGACGTACATCAAAACTTCAAAAAGATACACATTTTACATTTCAAAATTCAGTTTACAGGCAACATTTATCAGAAACTTCAAAATAAATAAATCACATTACATACTCAAAAATACACCCAAACACACACCCCACCCACACACACACACATACCGCGGGTATACCTTTGATGTTCGGTTCGAGGTGTTTCCATATAATTTAACTGTTCCCTGATGCCTATGCAAGTTTGAATTCTTATTTTAAATGACTTGGGAAATAGACATGCACTAAATTCTGTTTATAAGTTTAGAAATGTTCTCCTAGCATTCTGATATTAATGTTAAAAAGAGTTGCATCACGTACCGGTACTTCGAGTTGAAGTTTCCCAGAAAGTAATTGAAATCTGAAAATTTAAATGCATTGGTTCGGGCAAATGCATGCCTAAAATGCAAATCATCAGTGTGTCTAGTATTAATCTTAACAAATTTCCAACAATTTAAGTCGTACACATGATAAAGGCATTTACAAACAAAAGCAATAAAAAAGAATAAAATCGTATCTAGCCTTCATTGAGATCAAATTAAATTTAACTAATCTCTCCTCATAGCTTAACACAGATCTGAGTTCATATGGAATGCTCATACGAGTTTCTTTTTTTTTTTTTAACCTTTTCAATAGATTTCATATGTCCTACCTGATATGGAAGCCAACTCGGTACTCCGTATAACCCCCGGTAAACGGACCAATTCCGGCCAGCCAAAGATTTTGATTCGGCCCTCGCAATTAATTTTCCGGCCGATTTTTAGAAAATGTTTTTCTGTTCATAGAAACACCACAAGGAGGCAACCCTACTCTATCATTGTTTACATGAATGTGGCTTTTTCTGCGTGTAGCTCACTGTATCTAGTGGCGTTGGGTAAATTGGAAGGGATACTTTATTGGGGATACTTTAATGTTTATGATAAAAAATTGCAATAAAGCTTCTCGTTTCGGATAATGGTATTAAGCGGGCGCTGGCACCGCTTTTGAAAACTTATTTTTGAGACAGAAAGTGCCATTTCCAGGAATCTTTTAAGGTATGTTAAAAACTTTCTCACCTCAATGCCAACCACTGGTGAGTGGATATTTTTGTGGTAAGAAAATTTCTAGTGGCAGGGTAGGAAAACCTTGAGTTTTTTTTTTCTTTTCAAAATTCTAAAATAAAATGGAGAAGAAAAGAAAATTATACTGTATTTAAATTTAATAATAATAATAATAATAATAATAATAAAAATAATGATCCGAGGAGTTCAATCCGCCCTTTGTTCGGGAGTCCCATAATCATAGATTTCCCTTGTCTGTGAAGGTCCTGGCCTATTCTATTTCGAATCCACCGCTATAAAAGAAAATGGGCAGGGCTGACATAGAAACAACACGGAAGTAC
>NW_022738782.1:33328-46171 GCF_011630105.1 Anneissia japonica
ATGTATATGTATATGTATATATATGTATATGTATATATGTATATATATATATGTATGTATTTAATTGACAAAATTATTTCTAGATATCTTGTCTTTATTCACTCCAGAAACAAAAGAACGAAAAATGGAATATCCGTTATTTTAAGTTGCCTTACACTGGTAAATTTTCTAAAGTTATTTCACAAAATATAAATGCTTTAACGAAACAGTTTTGTAATGATTTAAATATCAAATTGGTTTTTTCTTCATTTAAAATTAGAAATTTGGTTGTGAAGCCAAGTTACACAAACATGAGATAATTGTGCGAAAAATGTTTACAGCATCTGTTATTTTCTCATGATTTTGTATACAACAAAACAAAATCATACTCCTTCTTACAAAACAAATTTCCATTATACCGGTAACCTTTGACAATATTACGAACAATATTACATCCCGACTATCTTCAAATTCAACTGCATCTTTTAGTTCCCAATATAATACTGTATGTTCTTAAATGGAAATAAAATATAAAGCCAAGGAGCTGGAAATAGCGTAAACACTAATCCATCTAAGTCCATCTCCTTTCACACAAAACAAATGCATAATTAACATGTTATAGGGCATAATACTTTCTTATTCCAGTTAAAAAAATAATTTACAAATCAATACAAATACAAAATAATCAATTTAAATGTATCTCCAAACATTAAATTTGAAGAAAAAATATAGTACATAATAATTACATAACTTTCAAATTATTATATATACTATAGGCCTATATATGTATCACTTTATACAATTTCTTTGTGTATTGATTTAAAAAAAATATTGTGAGCATCACAATTATTCTGTACAAATACTTTAATTTATACAAATACTTTGGTAACCGCCTACTATCTTGTCACCCTTCCATCTTTGGAGAGACTAAAAGCCAACGATAATATTAACCTGAAAATTATTCTTATAAATGGACCCACCCCTAAAGAAAAAAAGCTGCTGACTATTTACTTAACATCTGTACTTTTTTTTTGCTAGCTAAAATTTAAAAGCACCCTAACATGTTAAGGGCGGGGGGACTACCATCGCCTCCTACAGATCCGCCCAGGTTTACCATTTAAGTAATCATTCTGTGAAGCCCAGTCGACAAAAGTGCTGCAAGTATTGCCATATGTAACAGAATATCCTAAAGCATAATTCTGCTACGTCTTTAACTATAATTTTAAAAAGAAATTTGCAAATGAAGGTCAAATTACCTTTTTAAATAAAGTAGAACATAAGCCAAGAATAATTGTGTATATAATGTTAAAGCAGGTCAGATAGGCATACTGGTAAAGATTATGGTAAAAATGGATCATGTTTTCATAGTGATAGTATAAATACTAAAAAGTAGGATCTGATGTGGGAGATGTTTCTGACAATCAGGTATTGATTTTCCTCTTTCAAGAAAGCCCTTGCATTAACCACACGAGTTTATAGGCACCCACACACTGCAATTTATATATTAACATCTGATAATATAATATTTATAATGTTTCAGAATTGTCAATATGTTTTCATGAATTATTTCTATATCTAAACAGCTATTGATCTCTGTCAAAACTTAACCTGCCAGAATGGGGGAACGTGTGTTCCTAATCTCGACACGTGCGCAACATCATGTACAGGCTACAAGTGTCAGACACGTAAGCGTGGTTGTGAAGCCAAGTTACACAAACATGAGACAATTGTGCGAAAAATGTTTACAGCATCTGTTATTTTCTCATGATTTTGTATACAACAAAACAAGATCATACTCCTTCTTATAAAACAAATTTCCATTATAACAGTAACCTTTGACAATATTACGAACAATATTACATCCCGACTATCTTCAAATTCAACTGAATCTTTTAGTTCCCAATATACTGTATGTTCTTAAAGTCAGGCTCTGGAGGAAAAAAAAAATTGATATGTTGTAGAACTGATTTTTCTAAGACAGAAAAAAGTTGTTTGACGAAAAACTGGGGAACGGTGAATGAGATACAGATTTTTTAATATTTAAAAACTGGGGGAAAAAGGGACGTAACTGCCTATTTTTACACCTTATTCACCCAGTTTTTAAATACTAAAAAATCTGTATCTCATTCACCGTTCCCCAGTTTTTCGTCAAACAACTTTTTTTCTGTCTTAGAAAAATCAGTTCTACAACATATCAAAAATTTTTTTCCTCCGGAGCCTGACTTTAAATGAAAATAAAATATAAAGCCAAGGAGCTGGAAATAGCGTAAACACTAATCCATCTAAGTCCATCACCTTTCACACAAAACATATGCATAATTAACATGTTATAGGGCATAATACTTTCTTATTCCAGCTAAACAAATAATTTACAAATCATTACAAATACAAAATAATCAATTTAAATGTATCTCCAAACATTAAATTTGAAGAAAAAATATAGTACATAATAATTACATAACTTATATATTATTATATATACTATAGGCCTATATATGTATCACTTTATACAATTTCTTTGTGTATTGATTTAAAAAAAATATTGTGAGCATCACAATTAAACTTACAAATAATAATAATAAGAATAATAATAATAATAATAATAATAATAATAATAATAATAATAATAATAATAATAATAATAATAATAATAATCGACTGATGTAGATTCATCTATCCAGGTTGAAAATAATAAATATATATTAAAACTTTATATCTCTGGATAAAGCAGAAAAAAAAAAGAACTTACGTTTTAGCTTTCGACTATCACTGTAGTCTTGTTCACAATGACACACGATGAAAATTGCGTCATAGGGATTATTATTAATATAATGATTATTATTATTATTATTATTATTATTATTATAATGATTATAATGATTATTATTTAAGGTTGTTCTAGTAATGATGGTAACATGGATTGCAACAAACAAAAATATAAGGTTGGTTTATTATATTTTGTTTTGTTTCTGAACATGCTATTTAGAGCGTTCGTGTATCAAACTGTAGTTTAAATTGAGTATTAGCCTTTTACTTATAATTAATTCCATTACCTTAAGAACGTGGACATAATAATTATTTGTTTATTTTATTTTTTTCAGTAAAATATATTTCAGTAATGTGGTAACGTCATCGAAGTAATAGTTGGTTATTGGTAACATGCATAAAGACCACAACCTATATCAATTTCAGCTAATATTCTTATAAATTTGTAACTGTCGGTAGTTGCACATGAATTTTGCAACCTGTAAATTTGTCCCCTGATTCACATTCTCTTTAGTTGTCCAGAGAACCTAAGGATCATTGATAGCTTCCATCACGTGTAGATGCGGTTGTTTCCGTCTTCCATATTTACGCATACAGGGTGAAAAAGTACTGTATTTTCGATAGTATAATACATACTCCAAGTATCAAAATGCACGCCATCGTGTCGGGATTCAATATTTCGACATTAATTATGTCATCATCAGGAATGAGAAACTCATCAACATACAGAACACTAACAAATGAGGCGGAAAAACGTCTCATCTTTACGACGGTTTAGGGTACACGGCACCCTTCTCTTTATTTATACGTATTTTTATCTATACCTGGTCCAGACCACTGATCTCTACAATAATAGTAAAGATCAATGGTTCATACTTACAAGGCGGCATTCTTTTGCCACGTAAATCCAGACGTACGCGGAGCCCTTCTATTTCGGTCATACGATTCTGCATTTTTTTGTCTGTTATTTTATTCTTTTGATTATTTATACCTACTTGTTTGTATCTTATTGATAATGGCAACGATTTCTACCTCCGCAAAATAGCTGGATTGCTCATTTGGCTGGTATAGTGAGGCCACCGACGCCATGTTGGAGGGCCTAAGTGACGTATAAGTTTAGACAAGTTTCTTTCGGCATTTGTTTAAATTATTTTAAAAAATAATAATTTTTGCAATGCTTCTTAATTAAAGTATTAAAATTATATATTAAAATTTAACGTAATGATTATTTTTCCAATCTGCTTGGCGTCACTGTTATGCAGTTTAAAAAAAGCGCAAGCGAAGTTATTTGCATTGTTAGCGATCGACGTCACTATGAAAACGTGACTTCGCTCCCGCTTTTGTAAACTGCATAAACAGTCGAGTCGAATGGTTAGATGATTTTGAAAAAAAATTCTTGCGTTAAATTTGAATTTATTATTGAAAGTATTGCAAGGATCGTTATTTTTAAAAACAAATGCATCATGCATACATACACGCATACACCCATATATTATACAACACACAAACATATATTGTACAACACACATAATACATACAGAACATACACACACACATACACACACGCACACATATACACATACATACATAGACGTCCTTTTATTATATATTATAGTGTAGGTTCCCCATGGTTAAATTTAGATACCACCATTTTTAATGTGTTTATTATTCACAACTTTAGTGAGTTATCTTTTAAACAGTTTAAAGTTTTCATTTTCCGTTCTGCTTGTAGACAATGGAGTATTTTACAGAATTTGACGATTGTGTTTTATCAAACGTAGAAAACATAATAGGCCTACGAAAGAAAACGGAGTATTTTAACGAACTGAACTATAGTAAGATATTTTTTTCCATTCGAATTTTTCTGTATGAAGACAAAGAAACCGGTTGAAACGTCGGCGACTAAACTGACAACCCTCTCAAATATGTCTTAGTGGCTGCTGAGGGGAGGGTGTTTATGGTCACCCAGCAGCAAGAAAAACCAATAGCTAAACAAAGGGCGGGTGAGCTCCTCGGAGTCAACGGCCAATCATTAATTAGTTTAAGGAATAGGAGTGGTTTAGTCTCATTGTTATTATGATTATTATTTTTATTTTATTTTATTGTTATTTGCATTTTCTCAGTTGGCCTATATTATTTCTCTGTAAAGCACATAGGGGCAATGTGCAATAGGCCTATGCGCTATATAAATACAACATTATTATTATTTTATTATTAAACGTCACATATAAATTCAAGAGCCGCATTATGCATATTCACTAACAAAGCACAGTTTGGATTTTTTCATATTTTACAAAGCTTAAGTCGTCTTTGTGTTCAAACATAAATTGTGATGATTGATGGCAAATATATAATCTGGGACTTTAAAACCGTTGTGAGCAAGGCACTTTTTTTTCATTGTTTGAATCTACCCAGTTGTAACAATGGGTACTAGAAAATTGCTGGGGTTAACCTGCGGTGGACCAGCGTCCCATCCTGGGGGAGTATTACGCCCTCATCCGATTCACGCTACAGAAACTGGCGTAAGCTCCAGCCTATATTAAAATTCTAATGGCTCGTCAAGGGTTTACTTTTATTTTTTTAAACCGTTACATTTTCAAGTTGAGACAATCACTTTAAAAACCGTGAAAAACTGTAAAATTTTCAACGTACTTGAGTTATTACGTACGAGCATGATTTACCTCAAATTTATGTAAATTATATAAAGTATGCATAATACCTTTGTTATAGTTGGAATTGCAAAGATAGAGAGTACCAATGATACCCAATGGGTAAACAACAGCTTGCAACTTGTTGGTGGAAGGAAAGTAGAATTTGGTCTTCAAATTCAATCTGAAATAAAAGGTAGTGTCATTATAATGGTTTGTTACATACATAATTATGAATAATTAATTACCTTCCGGTCTTAGAGGGTGAAAATTCAAATAAAATTACAAATAATTACAATATTAATAATAATAATATTTCATCTAGTCTTTAGTTGAATTATACTGTGAATGGTTCTTCAATATATAGACTAAACGTTTTGAAACTTCTCCAGCTTGCCGACTGTTGGCGCTGTGTCGGCAATTCAGCCTGAATACTATATGGCCCCCCGTCGGGGAGAGCTGACCCCCACCCACGTGGAGGAGAAAAAGCACAATTCGTCGGGGAGAAACAAAAATTCTGTGTATTTTCTACATATTAGTAGACTCTAATATCGATTAAATAAGCCTTGAAAACCCTTAAATTTTCAAAATATAAAAACTGTCGAAAACTTTTAATCGAAGCTCGACCACACCCACTTTGCTTTCGTCGGGGAAATCTGACCCCTCGTCGGGGGCATCGACCACCTAGTCGGGGACTTCGGCACCCGCCACATTTGAATGCTTTATTATTGTTGTTTTGTTGTTGTTGTTATTTATTATTTATTATTATTATTATTATTATTACTATCATTATTATTATTATTATTATTATTATTATTATCTTATTATTATTATTATTATTATTATTATTATTATTATTATTATTATTATTATAAGATATAATAATATAATCACAAATATTACGTTTGTCTCCAGGTGATGTGTTGCTTGTCGCAGCGTTCACTAACAATACATTAGAAACTAATGAAGTCGTCAATGACAGTGTTGTCATCGCAGGTCTGTAAGTAAAACTCTTCACATGCCTATTCATTTGTTTCAAGTAAAATTATATAGGCCTAATATACTTTTACTGTGGTCAAAAATGCTGAATGCTAAATAAAGAATTGCTTCATTTGTCCATCATAAAATAACAGAAAATTCTTCTTGAAGACTGGCAAATATAATTAGTAAATGGTAATAATTAAAAATGATATGTAAAAAGTTAATCCATTGCATTTGCACACATCCACAAATAATATATAACAGAAGCTATGATAAAACATTGTACAGTAGACAGTTAAGACTCGTATAAAATCTTGTATAATATAAATATTTAAAATAATTAAAAACTGTGTTAAACATGATAAAAAGGCTCCTCTAAAACTGTTTATAATAATAATAATAATAACAATAATAATAATAATAATAATAATAATAATTATTATTATTATTATTATTGATGATAATAATGTTGTTGTTGTTAAGAGATTGGTTATATATGTATCAGACTTTCACTTGAGGAAGAACACTGTGTGATCGAAGTCAAATAAAACAAGTATTCGATGTGCTACAATTTTATTTATTGTCATTTTACTGACATTCAATATTTTAGGTTTTCTGCAGCTTACTGGCGGGATGTATTCATTACTGTATGCCTGTCTCTTATACACATCTTGTTCAGATTTTCAGATAATGCAGATGTGAAATATCGGTATTTGACGGAAACATTTATGTGCAATGTTTATGATATTGTTACATTTACGCATCTCAAAGCAAAATTGAATTTTAGCATATTTCAGAAAATGGTAAGCAAGTGAAAAACATTGAAATCTTTGTTTTGTTTAGATTCATTATCCAAACACGTTTGATCTATAGATAGTAGTATCCTTATACAGGTTTTATTATTTAAAGCTATATAAAAGAAAACTAAATATTTAATCGATTCAATTGTTTAATTTTGTAAATAAGTCATTCACTTTCAAAAACAAATTAGAACGGAATAATAGTCGTCCTTTCGCTAATCAACAAACTCGTAAAATATTACCATGCCTACGTTCATAAGCAAATATACTCCACATAGGCAGTATTTATAGTGCTGTTTAATTAATATTTTGTCATTGTTAATCATTTAACGAAAAACCGGTAAACTAAAAGAAAATAAATATATAAATATTATTGCAATTGACCATAAATTATAATTATGTTTTTTTAGGATACATTATACACCGAATATGATGATGTTGACAAAGAGCCAGTTTGCCTATTTTTCAACGAAACAAAACTGTAAGATTTCTATTGTTTACCTAAATGTATAAGAAATAACTTTACTGTTATCTTAATACATATACAGTCTGTACGAATATATTTTCTATAAATGGACCAATTGCAAGGTAAACAGTATTAGTAAATTGATATTTAATTGTTTAATTCAATGAAGGACTTGGAGTGATGAAGGTGTAATAACCACTTACCATTCTCAAGACAAAGTATCTTGCTATTCTGACCATATTACCAGCTTCAGCGTATTGATGAAAGTTACTAAGGCAGAAGTACCGGTATGTATTCTTCGTGTATTTCGTCTGAACTGTCTCCTTATAATACATACACACACAGTACAATACATATAAACATACTAACTAAACCTAAATAAAGGTTAAAGGTTATACATTCATATTGCGCAAAATAGTAACTCTTTAGTATTTGCTTTTTATATAGGCTACAATCATGTATATATATATATATATATATATATATATATATATACATATATATATATATTCATTACCTGTCTCTTATACACATCTAGATGTGTATAAGAGACAGCAATATCCACTGTCTTTCGAAGGGCATTATTAATTAATTATAATGTGTTATAAAAATTTTTTTATATTTTCTATATTGTATATTGTAATTGTATATTGTCGTTGGAGAAACAGTTATGTTGGTATTTTTTACACTAATTAGATTGAATTTTGTTTATACTTTCGACTTTCGGTTCACTCCATTTTTGTTGTCAACCGTCTGTTAAGGGGTGGAGTGGGGGGCACAGATGGACTCAAGAGTTCTATATAAGTGTATGACGCTCATTATGAATTGATTATGATATTGAATTGACACAAGAAGTTTGTTCTACCTTCATCATTTTTCAGAAAGATCAATACAATATTCTTTCCTTGCTTACAACGGTTGGACTTAGTGTTTCGAGCTTATTCTTGGTTATAACACTCTTGACTATCTTCTGTTTCAAGTAAGTGTATACCGTAAAACGTCGAATAGAAGCCCTGGGCTTCTTTTTATTTTTCTTGCGATTTCGGATGGGCTTTAGAGATGCGCTTCTTTTCAAAATGGATGTTGTAAATTTTGGGAAACTACAAAACAATACATAGGGCCATTGTAACATCAATCATCGTGTGTATAGTGGAGAATATTAACCAGCAATAATTCACCTAACTGTATAAAACGTGTTTACTTTTTTGTTTCATTGAAATTCCTGATGATGACATAATTAATGTCGAAATATTGAATCCTGACACGATGGCGTGCAGTTCGATACTTGGAGTATGTATTCATTCACATTGTAGAGTGCACCGTCTTTGGATGAGAAGTTCAAGTCGTTGGTCCCATGTGCAATGTTGCCCCATATCCTACCTTAAATAACACAGTAAACTTTTCGGAAAAGAATAGGTGATTGTCTCCAGGTGTACTGCCCAATCGCCACTAGATAAACCAAACTGGAAATAAATATTCGGACTTACTGCGTCCTGGTTTACACACACAAAAACTCCTTGTAACCATTCATGACCTGAGAGGTTGGCTGTGAGATATTGCTGTTGCTGTTGCTGTTGTTGTTAACCCTACTGATTATTGTTTACTGATGAGTTACCACATTCTTCCTAATTTCCACCACTACTTGATTATATTACTAATTACTTTAAATTTAAAGTAATAAGTATAATTGTTTCAGAGATTTGAGTATAATTGTTTCAGAGATTTGAGGAACTCGGATCGATACAGAACACTACGCCATCTTGTTCTTGCCTTGCTCTCTGCGAATTTCTTCTTCTTCTTCTTGGACACGAAGATCGAGAATGTTGTAAGTTGTGAGCTCGACTGTTCACACTAGGAAATTTTATGTAATACATGTGATGTGCCCATAATGTGAGCATGATGATGTCATATTACATTACAAAATATTGGCATATCATATTCATTTGTCGCATACGATTTGATAGCGTGGACAGAACTTTACCAATTGTAAAAACAAAAAAAGTGTATGTTTACTATAAACTCATTCACTACAGACATTATACACTTCATATCCTATTACCCACTATCCACATTTATCACATATTATGACAGATTTGCATGACGTATTTGGTCATAATGATGTCACCACATCCTGTTATGGTTGGTCAGTTGTAAAGTTTGATTGACACTCCAGAACAAAAAAACAGAAGACTTTATAATGACTGCTTAATTCGCTTTTAACGTTGTATTAACCACCTAAGTTATACTTTTCAATTATTGTGTTAGGGCATAACAGTTTTGGTTAAAAAAAAAAAAATTATTGGTTTTGTGAAAAATGGAATTAAAATATTCTGGACGTAACCATACTTGTTGGAAATAATTCCACTATGACTAAGGCAGAAACAGGTCTCATGAGTGACCAAGTTAAAATTCACTTTGAGAAACCGAAAAATGAGCTTGCCTGTAAACCACAATTTTGTTTGATTAAAATATTCTTTTACTGTTATATAAGATTATTTCTTTTATATTGCTATTATAAGAAATAAATCATGTTGCTGTTGTTGTTCTTGCTGTTGTTGTTGTTGTTGTTGTTGTTGTTGTTGTTAAGAGATTGGTTATATATGTATCAGACTTTCACTTGAGGAAGAACACTGTGTGATCGAAGTCAAATAAAACAAGTATTCGATGTGCTACAATTTTATTTATTGTCATTTTACTGACATTCAATATTTTAGGTTTTCTGCAGCTTACTGGCGGGATGTATTCATTACTGTATGCTTGCAGCTTTCTCATGGATGTTGATCCTGTCGACTGATGTGTATCTGAAGATCACGCATCCATTTTTTGATCACGAAAAGCGTTTTATGATCAGCCGTTTCATTGGCTGGATTGCACCAGCCGTGTTTGTTGGGTTGACTGTTGCACTAACAAGACAAAACTATGCGTCTGCTAAGTAAGTAAACATAACATATTTGCTATCCATTCTATCTTAACTATTATACATATTATTATTATTTTTATTATTATTATTATTATTATTATTATTTATTAAACAGTAATTTTGAAAGGTGTGTAGATGGAATTTTTTTTATTGAACTTTTAATTTTATGCCTTGTCTTAAATCAAATTTGTACTATAGTACGTTGATTTTGTTAATGTTTGTTTAGATTTTTGAGTGAAGGAATGTTAATAATTACTACAACCATAGAGAAAATAACTAAAGGTTGCACTCGCTTCGCTCGTTTACCCTGAATTATGTTGACGTCTCGATTATTTTTGATAAAAAAGAAAAAAACTATTTGACATCTAAAAGAAGATAGTTTGCATGTTGCATGTTATCAAACTTAGTTATTTTCTTTACGTAATGCCAAAAATGTATAGTGGTAAGATCATGTTTTATGATATACAAGCATGCTTCATGGACTTAAACAATTGGCGTTGAGTTCAGGTAAAGGATTTGATAGAAGTTTCATATAATTTTTCATAACATAAAAATATTTAGAAACCACTAATATCAGACGGAACATCATTGGTCAGGGGCAACAAATGCAAATTTTTACTGTAACTCATCGAAAAACCAAAAACCAACTATGCTGAAAAAAATCGACTGTGTTTGTTAACCGACTGTGCCGTGTGTACCGTATGTGCTTGAAAGTGGACTGTGTTTGAAAGTTCCATATAAAACCGGGTGCAGAAGTTCGTACGTTTAATGTTGCTCTTTTGGCGTTCCATATAAAACCATAAAATCATCTGACAGACACGGCGTAACAGTTCCATGTGGTCGGAACGGCTCAAGGTCTAGTAAAATAAAGACGGTTAAATTAATTATTTTCCCCTCATTTAAGTTGAAATATGGGTTGTTATTTACACTGTGAGATGGCAACTTCGATGATCTATGTTGTTACAGCTTTTCAGACCTATAGTTTTCGAATCCCAGACGTTTTGAGGCCCTCGGTTTTGCAATATGCTATATGCTTTGAATGCGTAATATAATAATGTGGATTATTTTTTTGTCCTGTAGGTGTTGGCTAAACACAGAATCTGGTGCAATTTTTGCATTCGTTTGTCCTGTTGTTTTTGTTGTTCTGGTAAGCAGTTTTACTTCATCTACATACCTATGAGTCAGGGCAATAATAATTTTAGCTGCCGTGACAATGAGTCTTGTGGTGCACAAAAAAACTGTTTTCGAGTTTATTGCGGCTTCGAAAAATCAGTTGTACAACATATCACTATAGTTTTACCGCAAGACGGTTTAGAGTTTATCGCACCATATCATGATTTATTTATAAAAAGCATCGCTCTCCAGAGATCTCGTGTTGTCGTCAAATGCTTATATTAAGAAGATGGTGTATCATATTCATCTCTGTTAGTTGCCATGCATCAAGGACTAGTGCTGTCTAATACGCATGTGCATGAGTGTGAAGATAAGGTGCTTTATTCGGATTTGAATTCCCAACATAGCCTCAATGACCTAATTTGTTAAGGCGTCTGCATAGAGAGAAGGTCACAGGTTCGGATCGTTGTTGGGGCTCCTTTATTTTCACACTCACGGATTCCTCCCTTTAATGTTTAAAAAATATTTATATATAGCATTACCACAGGCCGCGGGTTTTGAATTTATCTCTTATCAAATCATGATTTATATAATATATAGGCCCATATATATATATATATATATATATATATTGTATATAAATTGTTAAGTATATGCATGTCCATTAATGAGGATCTGATTTTTACCGCAGATTGTTGTGATAGAGTTGGTCGTCATTGGAATTGAAGCTTTCAAAAAATCCAAAATACCAAACCAGACACAAGACGATAAGGACCAACTGGACATGATTAAGTAAAGTTTTGATAGTTTATATTGTAGCGTCGAAGAATAAATACGAAACACAGACTGAAATAATTTAAAACTAACAAGTGGTCTATAGATGTTGTCCATGTTGTTCTTCCCTACTAACTCGTTCACTGAGAGCATTATTTTATTGATCATATGAAAGTAACTATTTTGTTATCGTTTCTATTCAGATTAACCACTTCTACTTTTACTTCTCTATTATTCGGATCTTTCTACTTATTTATAATAATAATATAAATAATAATAATATAATAATAATAATAATAATAATAATAATAATAATTTGTTTATAATACATTCTTAGTATAGTATTTATTATTTTGCATTTTATTGGGCTATAACGTACCCAAAATGAATATATAC
>NW_022738782.1:46261-65184 GCF_011630105.1 Anneissia japonica
GTGTATATATGTATGTATATATATATATGTATATATATGTATGTGTATATATATATATGTATGTATATATATTTATATATATTTTTTTAATTGAAAAATTAGAAAAGGCATGTTATGTTAATTAAAAGTACAGCATGGGCATACTTTGGATTACATATTTAATACATATTAAATGTACTTTACTCTTGTAGTTGTCCTGGAATACTTAGATGATGATAATGATGACAACAACAATAATAATATTGAAGATAATGACGATGAGGATATATGATGATGATGATGCTGATAATGATGATGATAATATCGATGATTATATCGATGATGATGATATCGATGATGATATCGATGATGATGATGATGATGGTGATGGTGACGACGACGAATCATTCATTCAACTGGGATTTTTAAAGCCGCAATATTTGCGGCAGAATATCATATCATATAGGCCTATAATTTATTTCGCGAAAAATTAAATCAAATGGTATATGCGGCACGATTGCCCAAATGCAATAATCAGATCCATTTCTAAAATGCGGATTCTGGGGATTCTGCGGATTAGGTTCTAAGTGTATGATACATACAAACAAACAACAACAACAACAACAACAACAACAACAACAACAACAATAATAATAATAATAATAATAATAATAATAATAATAATAATAATAATAATAATAATAATATTTTTTCATGCTATTTCTACCTGAATCCGCAGAATCCGCATTTTAGAAATGGCCATAATCAGTAGCGCTATGACTTTGATATTTATTTATCTGCACTTATTAATGACTCGGATGAATTAAACTTTATCATAATACTGACGATGACAAGATTTGCCGTATAAAGCGCATACCTAGGTCCACTTCAACTAAGTTGCTCAATAACCTTAATTGCTATTAACATATTAATTCTATTATTTTACAGGTTCGTACGGCTTTAAAGAAATATTTTAACAGGCAAACCACTCCAGCTTTGGGAAATTGAGCTGTTTTGCTGCGCAACTGCGAGTTCCTGTTAATGAATCATGTGAACCCAATTCAAGTTCAATTCAATTCATTTATTTTCCAGAAGACAATAAAAAAAAATCACTGTATGATAACTGTCTTTCTGTTCAGGCAAAATCAACTTTAAATACACAAAAAAATACCATAAAAAATGGCGGGGAAAACAATTAGGGCAACTAAAAAGACATAAATTAGTGACTTATGTTGGTTGTGTATCCAGGCCGGTATGCGGGGGGGGGGGGCTTATGGTTCGGGAGAACCCTCTTTTCTAGCAAACCCCCCTCTTTTATGGCGAACCCCCCTCTTTAAATTTCCCAAATAAGTCCTCCAACCCAACTAATGCACTGCAGACCCACCCAGACACAGACGTTTTCAAACATATCTGCTTTTATAGCATTATTTAGACCCATAAAGCACAAAAATCCTCTTGCTTTGGGGATTTTTGCTGACCCCACCAGGGCTTCGACCGTGGACCTCACGCCCAGAAACCCCCCACCCCCACACACACCCTTGGAAGGGCCTGGCTACGGGCCTGGTATCCCAGGTTTTTGAAAGGTAAAAAAGCTTGTTATATCTTGTTCATGATTTTCAGATATGAAATGGACCATTCAGCTAACCCCCGCTACTTAAATATTGTTGCTAAGTTCCCAAAGTGCGACAGCGTAAACCATACGTTAGTTAAACACGTGCATTTCTGGGAAACACGCGTGTCGTGTGAGACATGCGCGAATTCATGGCCCTGTTTTGATTGCCCATGGAGCAGTTGGACAGTATGGAAAGGTCTGTTAAGCCTTTAATAATAATAATAATAATAATAATAATAATAATAATAATAATAATAATAATAATAATAATAATTATTATTATTATTATTATTATTATTATTATTATTATTATTATTATTATTATAATGGTCACATTATTAAGAAGACACAACAATTATTATTATTATTAATAATAATAATAATAATAATATAATAATAATAATATAATAATAATAATAATAAAACGCTATGGTTTGATCGTCCGATGTTGTTAGAAATAAACACCGTTTACATTACATATTCCTTCAGAGATAGACATGTATTGCATTGCATTTGCTAAAACGTTGTTTTGAGTATTGACGCGTTAAAATACAGATGAAATTTAGATTCGATTATGGGCCAGATTATATAGGGCTTATTGTTCGACAAAATATTAAAGCAATTTACATATAGTATTGAATTATCGACAATGATTCAACACGGAAATATTTAAATTGCATTAAGCAATTATAGCCAGTGAATTATTAAATATCAAGAGGTACTGCAAAAGTAAAATAGACTATTAATACACTTATTATGTACTTTCATATTTGTAAGTGCAGTTTATGAAGTAAATTATATACTGACTAAAACGTTGTTAAACAATTGGCTTTTTAATGTACGGTACAAGTAAAATTTGGACTGTATATAGTAGATAATACAATGCAGAAATATACATATTGTAATATTCAACTTTTTGAAACTTATATTAGCGATGTATTGGTGATCAATGTTATTCTATTTAACGGAAATCGAGGTATGTTGCATTTTGAGCAATTTTACATGTGATATATTGAAGTACCGACACTGATTGTTTGATATAGTGAATATCCAACACGGCACTTTACATTATAGTAACACATTATAGTAGATAATACAATGCAGAAATATAGGCTACATAGATTGTAATATTTAACTTTTTGAAACTTACATTAGCGATGTATTGGTGATCAATGTTATTCTATTTAACGGAAATCGAGGTATGGCCGTTTGGATGTGTTGCATTTTGAGCAATTTTACATGTGATATATTGAAGTACCGACACTGATTGTTTGATATAGTAAATATCCAACACGACACTTTACATTATAGTAACATATTATAGTAGATAATACAATGCAGAAATATACATAGATTGTAATATTCAACTTTTTGAAACTTACATTAGCGATGTATTGGTGATCAATGTTATTCTATTTAACGGAAATCGGGGTATGGCCGTTTGGATGTGTTGCATTTTGAGCAATTTTACATGTGATATAATATTGAAGTACCGACACTAATTGTTCGATATATACCCAACACGGCACTTGTTACATTATAGCATATGAACTTTTCTACATACACTTATTACCGTATGTACTTTCATAATTGTATGCATAAATTGATTTATCTAAGACGTTGTTTTGACTATTGACTTTTGAAAACTATACAAATGGAACTTGGATTTCATAACAATCTACTGTACTTTAAACGCAGAAGTTATAATGAAAGGATAATCTAACTTTTGGAAAATTACAGTAACGATTAATTAGTGATCAACGCTATTCTAATCATCAGAAATCGATGTATACATTTTTGTTGCTTTCACTATTGTGTTTTAATAAATGAGTGCAAATTAGATTTTATATTAGATAACAATGAATTAAAATGAAGAAATAATGCATAGATTATAATGTTCAACCTTTGAAAACTTTGTGTATTAATTATGCTAATTATGCGTTACATTCTCGTCCGCTTGGCAAACGCGTTATGCAAATTTCGTAATACTCTCTCGTTCACCTGTCAAATATTCTAAAACGCGTGCTGCTTTCTCTGCGGAGAAATGACTGAATGCGTCGGAGAACGTCTTGTGTATAGCGATATCGGCTTAGGGGATGGGGGTGGGTTAGATTTGAATCGGTCGAGACCGATAATGACGGACGTAACTGTGGCTTAATCTGGCCATAGACTGTAGAGTAAGGCTAGTTTAAAGCATCGTGTAGTGTAATATGTTTCTGCGGAAATTGTGATATGCTAGGATCACAGTTTAGACATTAAAATAGAATAATGCACCATTCTGGAGTTGATTGTTTTATCTTGATGATATATTTCCGATGATGATCGTGAATGTGTAAATTAATGATCTTTGATAGTTTTGTGAGATTTTGAGGACCATCCAAAATCAAGAATGTTGATTTAGGCCTATGGTTGATGCACTGGATATTATTTGAGTAACGGAAACTAAGGATGTTAACTTGTAGTTGAGAGTCCGGAGAGTTGAGTGCGATTAAATTTCTTTGAGTTGGATGCACATTATCCAGAGTAAAGTGTAATAACGGAAACCGAATGTTAACTTGCCATTTGTAACGCGTTAGCTGGGAAGGGCAGTTAAAACAGATAACAGTGATTGGTGGTTGAGGCACACTAGCCGGAGTAAAGTGAGAACTACGGATACTTGTTTTGTTACATAGGCTATCAGTTGGAGTGATGCATTACTACATATTGCACAACGTTATTCATTTGATGAAATATATTATGTTAAATGTTATTAATATTGAATTAATGGCATACATATAGACTTATAGAGTACCACAGTCGTGTCATCACAACGCCAGATGGCGCGCTCTGTTGCCCTGTTGCCAACCAGACGTTGGTTACCGCGTTCTTACGCCTGAATGACGTCATAGGCTTTCTGGAATAGGCATTTTAAAATATAGTATTTTACCATCAAAATGTACTAAAAACATTATATTAGTTACCGAACACACATTTTATTCATCAATTAAAATTTGCTAAGAAAAACTAAGATACAACATCTTAATAATTAAGTTATAAATTGGGATAACATTTTTGTCAGTGGAGAAAATGGCGTCCGGTTGAACGCATCTTGCAATGATAGTTCGATTCCCACCCGAATCACTTGCGAATTTTTTTCGCTAGTATTTGGGGACGTACTGGGTATTCAGTATGATTACACGTCAGGTAGGGCAAAACATCTCTCCCATGATAACTTCCTGACGCAAACTCATATCCGAATAGCACTTGCAGTACCCGCTGCTACTAGGGGATCGAATTCATCACTAGTCACAAGCTCGGTGGTCTAGTGGTTAAGACGTCAGGCTAGATACCTGGAGGTCGTGGGTTCGATTCCCACCTGAATCACTTGCGAATTTTTTCGCTAGTATTTGGGGACGTACTGAGTATTCAGTACGGTACCATTACACGTCAGGTAGGGCAAAACATCTCTCCCATATTTTAACTTACTCAACGTTAGTGAGACTCGAACTATAGCTGCATTGGTAATAGCGAGTGTGATATGGATACTCATTGTGAGTTGTATGAGCCGACCCTGCGTCGGTTACACATTTTTAGTTCGTCTACCTTGAGTAAAATGTAATTTAGTGATTGAAAGCGAAAATTTTTACTGCTTTTCACGGCGGTAATGTTGCATTTAACCTAGCTGCAACTGGTTTAAACGTTTCAGAAAACGCACATGGCGAATAAAGAAAAGCATTTTTTCATAGAAACATGACAAATTATTCTGGAAAGTTTCATTTAGATCCATTGATAAATTTTTAGAGATATTAAGGTCAGGGAACTTGGCATTTTAAATGACCCTCAAATCCACACACCCGAATCTGGATTGTCACTAAAATTTAATATAATCTTCCTTGTAGCTTGGTTAAACATTTCCAGGAAGTCTCATTCAGATCAGGTGATCATTTTTGTAACAATTGTTTTAATGGGCGATGTTACAATTTATCAATTTATTATTTACTATATGCATGCAAACTTTGATTCCACAGCCACCTCAGCCCCCACCATAGTTTGGGAATATTTTAAGAATTAAAAAACCGAGATGTCTTGAAATTGCATTCTAATGCAGTACAAAGGTGCCAAATTTCAAATGTCATCCCCATACAAATGGTATATTTTATAAACTAATAACTTATTTTAAAAGAGCATTTCGGGAAAAGGGTACTTTTAAAACCACTTGAACCATCTGGCTACGGGCTGCCTCTAAAACCTGTTGGCGCCGCCTGAATTTTCAGATGTCCTTTAAAGCTCTAACGACAACCTTGCGTGAAGCTCGGTTTCCATAGAATCGCTCACCCTATCGGCGACAGTCGAACCTGGTTCCAGTGGCGTAACACTAGGACCGGGGACCCTGTGGTTTTCTGACACTGGGGGCCCTTTCCAGTCCCGGTTGCCAATATTATTGTGGGGTTTAGATGTGTCTTTAGATCATGTTTGTCATTTAATATATTATATATATTTTTCAACGACGAAAAAATATGATATCAGTGGCGGATCTATTAGAAATATGAAATAGAGGGGTCTAGCGAGAAACTTACACAGATGCAGGGTCTGTACCACCTCAGCCCCACCATGATTATGGCACTTCTAGATGGAAATGGCACTCCATTATTTGACAAATTTGACAAACCTAATCCGTCACTGGGTATAATATGATACCGTATGTCCTACAGTCGATGTCAGAGACATTATGCTTAGTTTATATATCCACACAGCTCTTTTGGGTCATGGTGCTAGATCGAGGACCTTATGGGTAGGGGCCCAGCCCCCTAGGATTTGGAGCCCTGCGAACCGCCACACGAAAGCACATAGGCGTTACGCCACTGGCTGGTTCAACTTTGCCGTTTGCGTTGCTGACGAATGGGGGTGACTTCCGGATTGTGTCAGGTCAGTAGCAATGCTACACGCATTGGAGACATACGCACAGGAAACCTGGCCTTGCACTAATTGCACATGGAGTCATGTTTAGTCTAGTGTGTAGTTGCGATCTCGTCAACACGACAATTGTTCAGTCGCAGAACATTGACGTACATGGTCTATTCACCAATAAATAATAATAGTTAATAAATAATCTCAATATCCAATTATATAAGTATTTACCTGTGTGGACTTTCTGCACATACAGAATTATTCTACCGAAGACGATTGAAGCAACTGAATCAAAACGTTGAGACAAAACGACAGTTCTTTTCAGAGCTACATACGTGCTGTACCCAATGCACTTAATATATTATTACTTTGCCACGCAAACCTTCAAAGAATACAGTTAATGATTTTGATGTAACAATACAAAAAAAAACAAAAAAAAAAAACCCAATAAAATTGAGCTTTAACATTTTTATTCCAGCATTATGATAAGAAAATAATTATTTATTGTGTCTGTAGCTATAACCTCATTTTAATTAATACATCTTCTGAATCTTATCAGAGAGAAATAAAAAAAAACGGAACACTTCAGTAATATACACTGTATATCCCATTAAAAGACTTTCTTTACACAAATTATTGCAGCTCACAACAATGATAAAAACAGTAACAAACATCGACAATGGACCTTTTACGAGTGCCAATCAAACTTACGACTGACAAATCAGAACAGGGCTACGAATACGCGCGCGTACTAGACACCACAAATTTAGCCGACTGAGATATGCTACTCTCTTTGTACACTCTGTTACAGTTTTCAAATGAATTATTCTAAAATTAAAATGGCTCCTTGTTCCCTAGGTGCATAAGAAATGAGAGAGGTTTCGAATTAAACGATTCATACATAGCACTAGTCATTCACAATGCGTAATATTTCTTAAGAAAATGATCAGATAATCATAAAATAATCATAAAATATTCGTAAAAATAGTCACATATTGGAATTGCCTTAAAAAAAATAAGACACTTAGTTAATAGACATAAGGAATACATTTTTTTTTTTTAAAGGAACAAGGTATTTTTTTTTTTTTCAGTCATAAAACTTAACAGGTCAAATACTAATACCACATTGGAGCATAATGATTTTAATGGCGTTTTCCATGATTTCCAATATAATTGTTATGGAAATCAAGAAAAGTGTAATTAAAATATTTGCATGCTGCCCTCTATCAATGCTTATTGATATGCTTAGGCTCTTGTCCTACACAAACATTAAGCTTTCAAATCTGTATGGACATTCAATTGAACTTTGGTCGAATACATGTAGTAAAAGCATCGTAAAACCAGAAGCAATTGACTACATATAGAAACCATCATGCAAGCCCATTGACAATAAAAAAAGTCAAGTTTTGAATATTTGGAGTTAAAAAAACTTAAAAGGGCATTTCTGGAGAAGTGGGTTCCATCGAACCCCACAAACCCCCCCTGGCTACGGGCTTATCATCATACCAATATTGGTATTCTGTAGGCATGGAAACAATGGTGATGCTTACTTGAACACAGAAATAAAATTACTCTCTATAACAATATGAATATTGTTTGTCAAATGCATCCCTTAACCTAAATAATATGAGGCATGTCATGGCGAAATGGTAAGTTGTCGCACAGTCCAGTATTGAGTAAATGAGCTATAAAATATGGGAGCTCAAAATATTGCTAAACAATCCAATTTGTTTTTCACTATAGGTCCACAGTTTAATGTCTTATTAATCATGTATTAGTATAATCAAAGTATTAGTTCTGGAAGTGGTTAACAAATTGTTTATTTAACCTTCTTTTTCATCATTCATTCTATAAACAATGTATGCACAAATAACTTTGAAAGGCAATTACTCAAAATCCTGTTTATCTTGACTCTAAGAGTACTGTACTTTCGCTTTCCAATAACTTAGTTTTGAAATGTCCAATTTGAATGAATGACTCCTCATTTTAAAGATCACATACTCAGGTATTTGAAAATACCAATAACTTGAATTTCAATTTTTGCTACAACTTAGCCATTTTGCCAAAACGTGCCTCATATGAAAGACTATGGTTAGTTTAGTTGCCAACTAGAGTACAGTAATAACAGCTAGACTTCTCAAGTTTGTAAAATACATTTCAGTAAACCATGTCTTCAAATATATGTAGTAAATACAAAATTTGTATAGCACTTTATAATTTGTCTTGAGAGCAAAATATGGGTTGCTTAAATTACAGTTAGAGCACAATAACAGCGAATTCCAAACAAACGAAAGACGTAGAAGACTTTTACTGGGCCACTTTTTGTTACTGTAGTTTTTACAGTAAATGATCAGTAACCTGACAAGTATGAGTTGTCTAGGGACAATGTAACCAAACATCCTGATGGAAAAGTAATTTGTTCTGGACGTTAGAACTATATATTTCAGTGAGTCTAGGCCTATGATAAATTTCCGTAGTATTTTGGTCTATTTCCGTACATCCGATTAATTAAGCAAAACTTTTCGTAACAGCTACAGACGTTCTGTAGAACTTGAGAATTCTGTAATAAAATGCTGTAGGAATTTGAAATACAGTAGTAGAAAATATTCTTTCAGAATAAAACCATTTTTTCAATTAGAAGACAATAAGGAGCTTTTGCTTGCCAGACGACGGTACAGTGTGGAACGCAATGACGTCATATACGGTAAAAATCATCCTGCGCATGCAAAAATGTTGAGTTCTCGCAGTTGCATGGATTCTAGGACGCAATTTAGTGATTGAAAGCGAAGATTTTTACTGCTTTTCACGGCGGTAATGTTGCATTTAACCTAGCTGCAACTGGTTTAAACGTTTCAGAAAACGCACATTGCGATTAAAGAAAAGCATTTTTTCATAGAAACATGAAGAGAATTGTGAAGAGAACGGAGAACGGTCACGCATGAGTGAATCCATTCCATCTTCGCGTCGTTGCGGAAAACAAAAGCTACCTATTAATAACACAGTGTGAAGCATAATAAATACCATTTCATTAAAAATCAGACTCATTCAAAAGTAATGGAGTTAATTTTACGGTATGAAAACAAACGTTAAAGTGTTTGGTATTTACAAAATATTAGGTCTAAAAAAAAACACCTGCATAGAATGTTGTCGGAAGGATAATAAGTGTATTGTGACATCATCAATACAGATGGGTGTGTATTGTGACATCACCAATACCGATGAGTGTGTATTGTGACATCACCAATACGGATGGGTGTGTATTTGTAACATCATACAGATGGATGGATGTGTATTGTGACATCACCAATACCGATGGGTGTGTATTTGTAACATCACCAATATAGATGGGTGTGTATTGTGACATCACCAGTACCTACGGGTGTGCATTGTGACATCACCAGTACCTACGGGTGTGCATTGTGACATCAAACAATAACGATGGGTTATAATGTGACATCACAATCTGTTAAGGTTAATTTTTTTCACAAAATCTATGAATTCTTGACCACAATACATCTGTAAACATACTTTTTTTTGCAGATTTACATTCCTAGATATTTGTATTGTTGACTTTTTTAATGGATTATGAATATTTAAATGCTTTAAAGGTCAAATCTTTTGCTGCTCTACCAATGAATCAAAATAAACCAAATACAGATGTACCTCTGGTATTAGCCCACCAAGACGATGAACACAATATAGGGCCGATTTTGAGACATGGGCGTATACCCAGGATATCTCATTTTTTTTTTTTACAAAAAAAAAAACTGATGATCCGTTTTAAAGCAGACAGCATGACCTTATTGGTAGGGCTGACTAATCAAAAGGCAATTTCAACTGCATGTCTAATTCAAAGCCAACCCTATGACTTCTTCTCTGAAAGTGTTTGCAAAAAACATTATAAGGTACCCTGGGCTTTTACCTGGGAAACCCCTGGTATGTAAAATTAGGAGGTAAAGTTGGGGATGGGCTTATACTGGAGGAACTACAGTCGACTTCTCTAGTACATACAGTACATCCATTTTAAGTGAAACACATCATGACCATACATAGGCATATCATAAATATACATGAATACATGACCATATATAGGCATATCATAAATATTCATGAATACAACATTTTTTTTTTTATAGTGAACAGAGTTTAATAGCTTCGTATTAAAAATTTGAAAAAGAAAATATTTTGCTTTCCACATAAAAGATGCATCAATACCATCACCTTTTATATATCAAATTTTTTTGTCATCTGGAAAAATCTAGCCATTTTGCAAAGCCTTCCAGAATCTAATACTGAGCTAAAGATTTAAAATATTTCAATTACTTATACTTTGTATATTAAAGACCTTGTCCACACCATGTGACATGCCTAAATATGGTCATGACAACACATCATGACCATACATAGGCATATCATAAATATACATGAATACATGACCATACATAGGCATATCATAAATATACATGAATACATGACCATATATAGGCATATCATAAATATTCATGAATACAACCATTTTTTTTTATAGTGAACAGAGTTTAATAGCTTCCTATTAAAAAATTTAAAAAGAAAATATTTTGCTTTCCAAATAAAAGATGCATCAATACCATCACCATTTATATATTCCTTTACAATAACTCTTAACCTTTTAGCAAAAACTAAATTGTCTTTGTAATTTCATAACTTATTTGGTCCTTTAAATGAAAAATTCAGTTAAAAAAATTTTTTTTTATAAAAAATGCTATATCTTCAATGATATACTGTAGTTTCCATAGCAAAATGTAACTTTAATTTTAGAAAAGAAAAAGAAAAAAAAAAAATTAAAAAGATAATTAATAAGTCTATTTGCTGCGATCTTCGCAGCCTTTACTGCATTGTAAACAGTTACTTTTCACCATATTTTCTTAATTGGTGCAATTATTTTTTGCAATATACTTTGAAGTTTTGAATTGTATTAAAAAAATTTTATTTACATTTAATCTTTAAAATTTGCCTACATGAATACACATAGATACCACTCAATATTGTGAACTTAAATTTTCGGGATTAGTGTTTTGTATCCACTGGAAAAGCGCGGTACAAAAATACTTGGACATTACATTAATAGAAATATGTATGCTAATATAACCTTTTAAAATCACAGAAAATATTTTCCAACTTTAGTTTAGAAAAAAAATTGTTATGGACATAATTAATCAGCAAACTTTATTAGAAACGTTTTAAGCATTTGTGTTATTATGCTTTTCTGTAGCTGCGGTATCCACTACTGTCATGGACGTGAATGCAAGTTTTAAGCCAAGCTTGGGCGGATTGCTATAAAACGGTCTTAACCGATAGTCTTAACTCGTCGGCTTAAAAGTCGGCTTTATCACTTAGACGGTCTTATTAAAGTCACTCTACTAAGACCATTGTTATAAAACGTTCTTCTCTTAGACCACTTTGAGTATTGAAATGCAAACACGCGTTCCTTGGTAAATTAAAATTGAGGGTGCTGTTGCGCTGGCTCAAAACATGCATATTAATCAAAATGAACATAAATAAACGTAGACTAGTTTTTACAGACACTAAGAAGCTTGCGGAATATTCGTTGTTCGATTCTTAGTCTTTGACGATCTAGACATAGGTCTAGTATCTATAACGCCGTGATGAAAATGATTTAAGACCTTTTTTAAGCCTCCTACAAGTAGGCTTTAAAATTTAAGACGGCTAACTGGTTAGACCGCGGTATAGCAATGGTCTAAAATCATAGACCAGTAGAGACATCACGATTAAAGCCGGACCGCTTATAGCAATCCGCCCCTTATGTTGCAATTGTAACTTGACTCAACCCCAATAGTAACGCTCGTGTCGACTTTCACAAAGTGATTGCGCAACTACAAGTCAGCTTGGTAGACCTAGCTGCCTGAAGTGCATAAATTCTGACTGTAGATTGTCTACACCTAGTTGCCATGTAACGTTACCATTAATGGAAATGTTAATGTGCGCGCCACAAGCACAATTAACAGACTAGAGTCAGGAGTAGATCCAATAGAGGCATGTACTCGATATTATTTATAATTTATATTTATATTATTATTATTAAGATTTAATATAGTTTTCATGATATTCGCTTCATGTCCCCAATGTTACCTTCCCTTTTTAGCATATTTTTGCATAAAGGGAGTTTCGATTTTCCGTTCAGTTTCCCGTGGGCTTAGATCCCAGACTGGGTTGTGGAATGTCATGTTGTAACGTCTCCCCCAACGTTCAAAGATAGCTTTCTCCGTCATAAACCTGTGGCCACCTCTTGAGCTGCCCTCTTGTGACTTGTAATAGCTACATTCAGCTGGATTTGGTGATACTTGGTAATAGTGGTATTTCACTTTGGAATTTGGATTCTTCCTGAAAACCAAAAGTAAACCAAAAGTGAATCACTTAAAATTATAAAATACATAAAATAAAATTGATTACATCACCACAGAGTAAGAAAGATGGTCCAGAAAGGGAATTTTATTTATTTATTTTAAAAAATTATTCAGCTTTAGGCACTAGGGCCAAGGATACGCCAAACAGTGAACATTCAGTGGCCATTCCATCACAAGACAAGAGGGGCTGTATGGTAACCCCTACTCATCTGTACTGGATTCTTTAAAGTGGACATGAGACAATTGTGTACACTGTTTAAGCATCTCTAGATAACAAGATTGGCACTCTCAGATGTAAATTTCAATACAATTTTCTTTTTCTGCCATTTTCTTTTTATTTAAAAAAAATTGGGGGGGGGGGAGGTGGGAAAAATGGGGTCTGACTGCATCCATGGTCCTAGGTATAATTTTATATCCTCATTTGTATTAAACTGTGCCTAACAATAGGAAGCTTTCGTGTGCATGACGAAGGTGGGAACTAGTAGGTTATATGACGTCATTAAGAAGTCATCTGCGCATGCGAAAACGTTCCCATTGTCATCTGGATTCTAGTACGCAGTTTGACCCGAATCTACGTTGTGCAGATGCCATAGGACGGTCACAGATAAGCAAATCCGATCTAGCGCTATGTCGTCCGGCAAAATTGAAAGATTCCTAATGCTCTCAGTGACTGAACACAATTATTGCATGGTAATTATACTCACAGGCAGAAGTCCTCAGGGATCATCCCATAGATATGTATTTCATCGCACATATCCAGTGCTACCATCATTGTGAACCAACCTGTTGACAACCATGTGTTTGTCTTAGCCCTGTAAAAGAACAGAATATAAATACATTGTCAGGGCCAAAAATGTTTAGTGAAGGGAGCACATATTTCATATGCTTATATGTACTGTACATACTCGTGCATAAGATGAGGCTTAAAATAGCTAAAATGAGGGGGTGGGGGGTGGGGGTCATCTTGTGTGCAACATACAAATTTTAGATTTTTAAAATCATGATTGTCTTTTGTGCGGATCGTCCGTAACACAAATTCACTACTGTAACGAAGCTACTAAAATGTTAGTAGGCCTACGAATGAAAGCAATTTTAAATACGGGAAAATAAGATTTTGAGCATAAAAAAAATTGTATTATTTGGAAGATTGGCCCTGCATTTTGCTCTGTTTTGAGCCAGCTAGATGCAGTATCAAGACCGTAAAAAGCAGCAAATAGATAAAAAAAAAACAGGAGTGGGGGGGGTGTCTTATACGCCCGACAAGTCCATATATTTTTTAATTTGGGGGTGTCGTCTTACAAGTGGATTACGTTACGTGTGAATATATATGGTAGGTTGGTGGTGAAGGTGCTTGCCTTCTAATCCCATGGTCATAAGTTCAATTCCTATCAGTGACAATCAATGTAGAAATTAGATGTGGGGGGGATGGGGGTGTAACTGATTTGATAATGTCATAATCTGTAAAAAATATAAGGCCTAGTAATAGTGTTTACTATATGTCTGGTAATATTTGATCTGAAATACAAAAGCTTTGACATCCAAGCCTTGAAAGACTGATACTTCTGAAGGTGGGCCTAATGCCAATTATTAGACAAGAAGGCTTACCACACAAATCCACTGACAATCAATATTTGATTGTACTTAAGTAAATACTTAATACTTCCTTTCATACAAAAGAATATTTTAACCAGATGTCTATTAAAAGTCCTTACTGTATATGAGAAAATCAACTAGTATCCATTTTATAGGGCTTTGAGAAAGCCTTGATGTACAGTAATGTAACAGACTTGACGGTGCATAACAAGTCTCAATATCTCAACAAAGAGGAAAAAAATCATAACCAAAGTGTATAAACACACTTCAAGGCCAGCAAGACAACCTCACCACTTGTAGTCTTCCATGAAGACCAAGGTGACATGAATTACCCCTCAAACCAATACAAGAACGCAGGAGGTCCCCCAATGACCCCCCGGAAGATGACCAGTTATACAAAAACACACCAGGACAACTGAAGGCGCAAACTATACCTACTACATAAAAAACACATGTGATGTCTCAGCAAGCCTGTTACAAACATCAACAGTACACTTGAATGCTGGTTGATCACCGGAGAAGATCAAATGATTTATTTTGCATCAAATAAGAAAAAAAAAAAAACATTGAACACTGTAATTGAAAATAATTTTTAGCAAAGTTTAAAATATAACCCTAGATCTGAATAAGATCCAGGTTTCTATTTTTATTTTTGCTTTAACTTCTTCCATTTAGGATCAAACTTCGTTGTTGAAGGCTACACCTCCACTAGCTCTGCCCGCCAAACACAGAGATCTCCATGTTTGGTAACGCAATGCTTGACCGCTGAACACAGAGATCTCCGTATTTCAGGATTTTTCACAGAATCCGATAGATGGGGTAATTACCGACATGTACTAACAATTTGAACACTATATTCAGCCTGGACCAAAGTATTTCACTATTTGTTTGTTTACATTAGCGTAGAGCGGCATTGATTTACTTTCACGAAATCGCGATTATATCAGCTTCAGGGGCGGATCAAGAAATTTCCAAAAGGGGGGGGGGGCGGAAGGGGGGCCAAAAGTTGGGCCAATTGAGACAACACTGTCGTAGGGGGTCCGGGGGCATGCCCCCGCGAAATTTTTGTGTTCTAGGCGCCCGAACATAAGCCTAACATTTGAGGCATTCTGAGCTATCATTTTTTTTTTCTTTTTCTCTCTCTTTTTTCTTTTTTTACTTCCAAAAAGGGGATGCCGGGGCCGGGCCACCCTCCCCCACCCCTAAATCCGCCCCTGAGCTTTGTTGTGCGAAATTGCGCAAATCTCAAAAAGTGAGTCATTTTCATTTTAATGTTAAGGGTCACAAATTGTGACTAGAATAAAGTGTTTGGTACCATTGTAATTTAGCTAAAATGTTTGTGGTTCTTGTAGTATTCACTACATGTCAATCTGATCACATACGCACTCTCAACGAGCTTCAGAAAAGTGTTAAAATTTGCTAAAAAGTCTGGCGGTGGCTGATACTATTTTTTCAAATCCCTGGTGGTCAGAATGTTAATAATCTTATTTTATTGAGATACACTTTAAACTGACACTAATAATAAAATAATTAATAAAACATTAATTAATAATAATAATATAATTTATGTTATGTTATAGCAGAATACACTTTACACAAAATTATTACAGTTTTATGGACAACCCTTTCATCCTAGTCTCAAAGGGATCCCATCCGCATCCATCGCTATCACGATCATCAACAACTTCCTAGGTGGCAAAATAAAGGAACGGGACACACAATTACCCTGCTGCAGCCTCCAGGTGTCCAGTGACTAAATGCCGAGACAGGGGTCCCCCAGACAGCAGGCTGTCAAATAGGGTAAAGTACTTACTGGTGGGTATTTAGCTGTAATTTGCTAATTAAGAGTCTTAAATTTTGTTCCAATCATCATGTTTCACACTCAGAGTTGGTATTGTACTTTATAGCTTCATTGTTGCTGGGACTTACTGTAATATATTTTTTTTTGGTTAAATGTTGTCCTCCAAATAACTTCACATATGAATTGGATTGGCACTGGCTAGTACCTTTTATAATGACGGCCACATATTAACAGGACGTTTACTTTTAAACTACAAAAACGTACGTCGGCGAGAGCCTCTTATCAATTGTGCATTAAAATCTATAAGTCATTTCTGCTGGTATTGTGCCAAATTAATTTACTGTATCATAATTGATCGGTCTTTGAGAGGTGAATTACACCAGACAGCTGATTATTACTAACATTTATCTCCCTGGTTACAATGCAATAAACTATTAATGCCGCTTATTTAGCTGTTGCAAGCAGTCAATTGTGACATCTAAACAAAGCATGGAGCATTGAAAAGTGTTGAGCATTGAACACCATGGTACAAGGCATATTCTTCTGAAAACTGTCGACATGGGAGCAAAAAATTTGGAAACGATTCTTTTATGTGAAGTTTTCAACATCAAATGGCCCAATAAATTGTCAAATGATAGAGCCAGATAGAAGAATTTATGTATGTCAGGACTACAGTATCTCTAATTAAAGACCAATTTCCTGTGACACAGTATGTCTCCCTCTAATTAAGACCACCTCCACTTAAAGACCACTTTTCTGTGGTACCATATAATTAACAAATGTCTTTATCTTTATTATTCTAATTAGAGACAAATACCCCACAAGTGGTCTTTAATATAGGGGGAGACATGTGTTTACATAGAGACACCATGTTTTCAGATGAAAGCACCAGACAACACAGTAAAAATATATTGAACATAAAAAAAAATTTAACATTGAATATTTAAAATGTCTACATAAACTGTGCAATAAACCCATACCGTTCAAGGTCTTTCGAGACAACCCCATAACACTCAATTTTTCATGCCTAAGATGAACCCACGTGGGCCGAGCCCCCTCTGTTTACAGTTTGAAGTTTTCTTGTCAGTGCAATATATCGATTTTTACCTAATTTTCTAATTTTTAAATTTATCAATTTTAAATATTTTCCACAATTTTATTATTCATTTTTATAAATTCTTATATATTTGTCTTCTCTCCGTGGTTGTCTTGTTTTCTCTTTCCTTTCTTTTTCTGTCTTTCTTCTTTTGTAATCTGTTTAGGCTCTGTCTCCTCCCTTGTCATTTATTTTAAGAATGTGATTGTAGGGAGATTTTTTATTATGTTCTCCTTTATCCATTTTTGTAATGTGTTCTAATTGTTTTGAATGAAAGTGATTTTAAATAATAGTACAATACAGTACACGTGGGAGCAGTTGCAGCAGTGCTTGCGTTTCAGTTTCTCAACCACAAAAGTGGGGGTTCGAATCCTTGCTGTGCATTTTGTTTTTGCATTTAAATTGGCGGGGTGCAGAAATGAACCGGCCAGCCTACCACATAAGAAATACAGGAAAGAAAACAGGATATCTTTATAACATGCTTCCTCTTTTGGAATTTCGATATCACACCTTTTCCCTAGTCGTTCTATATATTTCATTATATATTATATATTTCATCCACAAAAAAATACTCTATTATTTCTGTAATTCTACAGTACTTCGGAGGTCAATGCCCATTAGTGATTCTCTTCTACGATACGCCTACTACTGAAGGGTCCACTGATTAATCGCAGATAAGAAAGTATAATACATACTCCAAGTATTGAAATACACGCCATCATGTTGGGATTCAATATTTCGACATTAATTATGTCATCATACTCCTACTTTTATTTAAAATTATGTGTTACGGTTGATGGTAGCAAATATGCCTATATCATTAAATATATTTCATTTAATTAATGTTATTTAATTTGTTTATCAGAAAATTAGGTTAATTTATGTTTTATAAAGTATGCGTATTATATATATATATAGGCTTAGCTCCCAACTAGCGTATAAGAGACAGATTAAATACATTAGAAACACTGTTTTGGCTCGACGTTGTAATAATTATGTACGAAAGTGTATTCTTCAGGCCTATCAGTTCATCGATCTATGGAAGAAAGAATCTAACTACTCAATAATGTTGGAATATAGAATACGTGCCAAGTTGGAGGTAGCTAGAGGCTTGAGATTTAACAGGAAATAACTCAATTGACGTGAGTCGAGGGCCCGTCCAAGGGCCCCGAAAAATGTTTGGCTCTCTGGGTACTCTGAATATCTCTAGTGCTGAAATTAAACCTTAAAAATGAGTAGCTATAACAGGAACGATAGTATAATCTCACTACAATAATTATAATTACAACAACAATAATAATAATAATAATAATAATAATTTAATATTGGTTGCCTTTTTGCCCTTTAAACTGTTTCATTTTGCTGTTATTGTGATGTGGGTCTATTTGTTGAAAAATGTTTAAATGTTGATTGTTTATATTTTTCTGCTTGAACCCTTTACTTTTATAAAATTCAACCCATTTTGAGTGATGAATAAAGAATGATTTGATTTTATTTGAATCGGAGACCTAGAGATCCCCACGTTTTAGCGCGCACAGAGGCTACCACCAG